>NW_008355775.1:641408-687015 GCF_000622305.1 Nannospalax galili
GTATACAGTGTTTATTTTGGGCTGGAAAAAAAAACCCCACAACTTGGGTGACTGGACCAGGAAACATATATATTTTTTTAATTTGTAGTATTTTTTCAATATAAATATTTTATTGCAGTTTTGTATATTTCATATAATTCATCATTATATATATTATTTATATATTATTGAGCTTTTAAAATTTCACACATTTCCCATTGAAATTCAGACCCCCCCCCAGTCCCCTCACAAACCATATGCACTCTGCCATATTTGCTGAGTTCTATTCATTCAGGAGTTTGTACTCAAATGTTCTTCAGTGTAAATGTGTCCAGTGGTCGTATGTAAGTCATGCTCTCCTCACTCAGCAGCAGTCAGTCTCAAATATTTCTCAATCTAGTGCTGACCTGCCACCTATTCATCACCTCCCCTTTGGGCCCTTGTTTAATTGAGCTGAGCTGGGTCCCACACTAGATGCCCTGCTGCCACAGGCTCACATGAGCAAGCCTTCAGTGGCCTGGAAGCCTCCATCTTCCTGTGTTCATGAACCAGCCCTGGCTCTTACAATCTTTCTGTCTTCTACTCCGCAGTAGTCCCTGAGCCATGGGTGGGTGAGGTTCCTTCCATGTAGGAATCCCATCCTACACTCTACAGTCTCCTATTCACCCAAACTTGGCCAGTTGTGGCATTCTGTGTACATCACACTCTGATGTACATGAAAGCCTCACTAGTGAGAGTTGAGGGGTGCATTAGCCCTCTGTCTACCCCTTATTCCACTACGTTCCATGAGCCTTGGTTGTAGAGATTCATCTGCAGATGTATCACCTAGTACTGGGCATCTCCTAGGTGTATGTTGTCTTTGCCTGACCAGATGTGCAACTCTGCAGTAGCCTCCATCTGTTGCAAAAAAAGAAGCTTCTTTGATGAGTGAGTTATGGCCTGTTTGTGACTCTAAGGGAGGTCTCTTCTGTCTAGTACTGTGTTCCCTGCCAAGCAGCTCCCAGGTATACATATGCATTAATTTTCAGATACTCTATGTGCATTTCTCATAAGGTTTCTGGGGCATCACTTTTCCATCTAGGTTTTCTAGCATATTCTTATTGTTCTGGTGTTCTTGGCAACAGCAGGTCAGGATTCTGAGAATTTCTTCCTCACTGCAGATCTCTGGCTTCTTTCTCTATTTTCATGGAGTAAAAGGTGTAATAGCACTCTTCTTGATTTTCATAAGAACACAAATCCTATCCATGGGGCTTCATGCTCATGACCTAATTATTTCCTCACACCCAAGATGCCTAAGATATTGCATTGCAAAATAGCATTTCTACATAGAAAACTCAGTTTTGGTAGAATCAAAGTTTCAATCAATAGCACTAATAGTTTAAACAAACAATGTTTAGAAAACTATACATAAAATAATTTAGTTCTGGGTTTTATTGTTGGAAATATTTTTAATTTTCATTTATTTTTTAATGTGTATGAATATTTTACCGCGTGTATGTAAGTGCACCTCTGTTATGTCATGTCCAGGGAGGTCAGAAGAAGGGTGTCAAATCCCTTGGAACTGGAGTTAAGAATGGTTGTTAGCTACCACATGGGTGCTGGGAACCAAACCCAGGTCCTCTGGAAAAGCTGTTAGTGCTCATAAGTGCTGAGCCTTTTTTTCCAATGCCATGTTTAGTTTCTTAAAATTTATTGTAGTTTCCATGGGAAAAATGGGCAAAGACCAGTAAATTGGTTTCAATTTTGAGTTTGAATAATTTGATAGGCTGGTTACCAGCTGGATTTTTGACCATTAGGGCAGGAAATAAGAGTGAAAGATTGCAAGAAATTAGGAGACAATGGCTCTAGACTGGTTTGTATATGAATGTCACACTTGAGGGGAAATCCTTTGCTAATTTGACTAACTTGGGAGGGGCTGTACTTGAAGCATCAGCAAGGTACTCAGGTATTAAAACATCAAATAAAGAAAGTAGAAACATGGTTATTATCAGGAATTTACTATAGATGAAACATGTTTCTAAATGCTGAAGGGAACCTAAAGAGCCGTTTCCTGAAAGATACAGTTTTTGTGCTACAATTCTTTTTTTTTCATAAATCCAGGCGTATAGTTATTTAACTGTCAGTCTTCATTTGAAACAGACCTGTAGCACTGGAAAACACATCTATTTCTATGTTGTTGCATAGAAACAAAATAAGCAAAATAAAACTTTTGATATGATGATGTAATGGACATACCTCTTTACCATTTTTGAGATTCAGTAGGCATAGCTTGGGGTTCAGTGTGCAGCTTAATATTTGTGCTTAATATTTTATGATTAGAAAAAGTAGTATGAGGGAGAGATACTCTGAAGATCATGCTCTACTCTTTCAGAGGACTCCAACTTCCTTTATCAGCACACCCATCAGGGGCTCACAATATCTGTAACTCAAGTTCCAGATCTGCTGGCCTCTTTATGCCTCAGTAGGTAATTGCAGTCACATACATAGACTCACACAAGACAGACATGCACAAAATTTAAGATAATAAATATTTAAAATAATAGAAATGGGATGATTAGAAAACTGATTTTGCCTAAAAGCATCATGTTAAAAAGTTATATTTGTAATACTTATTTGTTTTATATTTTGAATTTAAAAGATTATATTAAGATACTCCCCTTCAATCTTCAACTTTTAAGTAACTGTCAATGTTTTATAAGAAAACTGAGACATGAGTTGAGATGTCTATCCAAACCATAATGACCGCTGAATCTGTAAATACTTGTTTTTCATAAAACCTCCTTACAAAATAGATGGTTACTATTTACCTACCCTGTTTTTTTTCTTTTTTTCTCACCCATGTTATAGTACTTGTGTAGGCCTCAATTTTGGGTTTATCTTTAGGCCTTTTTTACAGTCCTGAACTCAGTTTTCTAACTGCAGCTTCTGAATGCTGATTCTTTTCTATGACAAAAGATGTCAAAATGAAGTGTAAAATCGGTCTCTTTTGTTTCTAAACTGTTTTATCTCTAGTTTCCACACTTAGCAGCTCATTTATATTTCAAAGCTTCTCCCTCTACTCTAGACAGATTAAACCAGGGACAGCAGTGTGCAAATATGAAGCAGAAGGGCTATGCCATCTGTTTCGCCTCCAGGTAACTCTAGACTCCCTCATTTCCCCTCTACATTTTCCCTTGAACATTGTCCCTGTTCCCTTTCCGTCACTGTAACAAACACTAGAGAAACAATTACCAGGAAAGAAGCTTTGTTTTGCCTCTTAGTTTTGGAGGCTTCGGTGAATTGTACTTTTTGATCTTACTTTGGCTTGTTGAAGAGGCTGAAGATTATGGCAGAAGTGCATAGTAGAACAAAGCTAGTCACTTCAGGGCTGAAGTACAGAAGCGTGAAGTCAGGATACATGGGACAAAGAGGGGAGGAGAGGAGAAAGAGGAACGAGAGAGAAGGAAGAAGAGAGAGGGGAGAAAAAAGAGGAGGGAGCAGAGATAGGGGACAGGAAAGAGGACAGACAGCAAGAGAGAAGAAAGGCCTGAGGACTCTAGGAGAAAGGGGTTTAGTCCTGGTTTACTTAGGACCCCTATCAGCTGCTTCAGCTTTGCTACAGGGAATGGAAAGGAGAGAGGTTTGAGGACCAAAGCAGCTCTGAAGTTTAGATTTTAAAATGAAGGCATTTGGGATTAGGGAAATGTCTTAGCAGTTAAGAGCCCTGATTGTTCTTTCAGAGGACCCAGTGCTTACACGGCAGCTAACAATAATCTAAAAATTCAATCCCAGAGGATCCAGTGCCCTCCTCTCACTTCCACAGGCATTGCATAACATGGGTACACTTACATACATGAAGGCAAAACACTCATGCACATAAAATAAGTAAATAAATAAATTTAATTAAAATCGATTAAATCAAGGCATTTAATTTTCCCATAAGTAGTGCATGATATCACAACCGGATCATTAACAATTGCTCTTTTCTCCCCATAATTAAATCTCATATTTTTAGATCTGGTTTTCCCCAGTGCATCTGGGAAAAAAGGAACAATGAGGAGAACAGCTCTCTGTTTCTCCTTGCATCCTCATTTACACCTCTGCTTGTTATACTGTCAAAGACAGATATCCTTAAAACCACTTCTGAGTAATTCAGTAAGCTATTACAGATTTTGTCACCCATGCTGATTCATAGATGGATACCATGATGGCACTCTACTCCCAACGGGAGACTACAGCTCTGCCTTGAAGAAGAAAATACAAAGTTCATTAACTGAGTGATGTATTGACTAATTTATTCAAAAATTAGAATCTGAATGCTATGGGATAACAACCTTCACCAAATTGATAAGGTAACAGTTTTTGATCTACTTTTTATGAGAATTAGAGATATTATCTTTGAACAAATAAATAAATAATAGTTAGAAAATAAACCTAATAGGCAGCAATGATTGAGTTGTATATAATTTATACGAAATACATGACAAAATGTAACATGGCGGTGAGTGCTGTTTGCGTGGCAAGGGAAGCCTATTTGGCAGAGATGGTTGGTACTGGATCTGAACAGTGAGGACCACTTGGACTTTAAGCTCTCTGAACAGAGGATAGGACTCTCACAATGGTCCTGAAGAAGAACAAACGTGTCATATGCAGAAAGATCCATTCTGCATAGTAGCAAAGATTTTTCTTCAGTAAAGTAATATCCATAGGTATCTGAGTTTTGGACATCTGCCTATCTTTTAGGTGTGCACTATTTGAATCACTTCCCCTTTTAAACTCATATTTGGAAATTATTAGAATTCAGGCACAATGATAAAAAAATCTAAGAGGCTGAGAAGTTGTTATTGAGTGAGGGCCATCTAGAAGAGTATTGATCTGGTCTAATTTCCGTGGAGACAGATAAGCACTGGATATCAGCTCATTTCATTGGCAGATAGCTTTGTGTTGAATCCTGAACTCTCATGTGCTAAAGCTCTCTCAGCTTGGTGGTATAAGACAATGTCTATTAAGCATCTGCTCCTCAGTTTCCTCATGTACTTGATAAGAATACTGATGCCCTAAATCATAAGTCTGCCCTGAAAGCTCAACACATTTCAACTTTCAAATCTGCAGCAGTGTCTTGGCATCTAATATGAAGTTAAATTAGTAAATAATAAATGTTATCTTGTTTTTAGGTCTTGTAATTCTCTTAAATTTTATTACATACATGAGTATTGTATTTGCATTATTTTTACCCAACCCAGTCCCTTTCAACTCCTCCCATGCCTACCCACACTTCCCATTTGATTATTAATATTAAGTACACACACATGTTCACACACATACATTTACATGCATATACATACACATATATTACACTGACTCCATTTAGTGTTGCTCATATATACCTGCGTTAATGGCTCCCTACTTGAGATTAGATAAATCTCAGGGAGCTAGTCCTTGGAGAAAACGCATTCTTCCACCCTTGGGATCCATTTACTCCCTATAGCTGTTCATTTAGAGGTAGAATCCTGTGAAGTTTTCACCACCTACCTTGGCATGTCAACTGGTTTTGTCATTATGCAGATCTTGTTAGACCACCATACAATGGAGATTTCATTGGGTAGTTTCTCTATCATGTTTAGGATGCATTAACTAGCAGCAGGCACCTTATCCTCTGGCACTTAGATTCTTTCCATCCGTTCCTCTACAATATTCCCGGAGCTTTAGGTATAAAGGTTGTACTGTAGATGTATCACTTAGGGTGGTGTACCTCACAATCACAGTAACATCAATATTTAAACAGTATTTAAAACTCTATATTTAGATGAATTGTGTACATTAAATATTATTTTTTAAGCCAGGCAGAATGTCACATAGCTTTAATCTTGGCACTTTGGAGGCAGAGGCATATGAGATCAAGGCCAGCCTGGTCTACATAGTGAGTTCAAGGCCAGCTTGGGCAACAGGGGGATTATGTCTCAAAATGAACAAATTAAAAAATATATTACTTTAACATTTTGGAAATTTTGGAAAATATATTTTAAGGGGGCCAGAAATAAAACAGAGGGTAAAAGAGAGGTATGCATCACAACGAAGAGATTAGATAAAGATAGCAATAAGAAAAATGGACAGATTAGAAAAAGCTTTGAAAATAAAATCTATGCTGCTGGAATCTGGGAGGTCAGAGAAAAAATAATTAACTGAAGAAAACATCTATATTTTCAGTTTGAGTATTTGAGAAAGTGTAATATCATGGACTAAGAAAGAGAGACATATAGTGTTAAATGAGAGAGAATTTTTTTATAGAAAAAACCCAGAGCTGTTTCTATACATATAGTTACAACTGTCTTTCATTTATTTTTCTCATTTTTTTATTTATTGATTTTTTTGTGCGTATTTCATACAGAACATCTCAAACGTTCTTATTCATCTTTATACCCTCATCCCAAATGGCACCCTCCTATAGCCTCCCTGCCCCACTGGAGCCTATATACACTGTCATCCTCTTACTGTCCACTGTGTGATCAGTGCCCCAAGCCATTCCCCAGTGCTAGTCCATCCACTGAGTCTAGACAGCCTATCCAGAGTTCCTTGTTTAGCTCTTCCTCATCCAGCATCAATCAGTTGTTGATATACCTTTAGATAAGATTGGAGTCTGCTGTTCATTTTCCCAGTTCTATGTTGGGTTACTGTCTGGGAGTCTCCAAAGGAAGGTATCTCCATCTGGCATTGTTTCTTGTTATGTAGCCTTTAGCAACACACATGCACTCTTAAAGAATTATACTGATCACTTTAATCTTTGGTTACACTTTCCTTTTGGTGTTTCCTTTTGGTGTTTAAGATCATATAGTTGGCCCAGATTAAGCAATTTATTTTTATCTTAAGGTTATTTGAGGATCTTTTCCTCAGGGATCACATGGGGTTATCCTGTAACTGTGGTGAGTCACCTGTCCTCTTGATCAAGGAGGCATGGAGACCCCACCAGATGGACTTGAACTAGTATCCAGTCTACAAAGGAGAAGGTCAACACAGAAAATACAGGTGTCTTTTAAACATTCAGTCAAGAAGGCATCTGTGTGCATTATCATGGCATGGAGAGAGCTTTGTGTTAAGAGACTGAGTTTAGTAAAAGAGATCTGAAAAATCCCCAATGTACAGATGGTATTTCAACTGTGAATCTGGATTATATCATGTATAGTACAAGACCGTCCACTGATTCTAGTCAGCTTATCCCTTGTTTTAGGAAAATCAGCTCTTCCTCATCTAGCAGCAATCAGTTGCCAACATTCCTTGAGATAAGATTGAGGTCTGCTGTTCATTTTCCCAGTTAATAATATATTTATGTTAATTTTAAAATGTTGATTTTCTAAGGACAGGAATTTTAATAGGAAAAATTTGTAAAGGTGATGATAATGGAAAAGTTACTTTTGTAGAAAGAAATGAAGTACAGTATTCAGTACCCATGTGGAAAATGTGTCCTGACAAGATCTATGTCAACTAGAGCCTAATCAAATGTTATCATTGGTAGTATTTCAGTATTTTAAAGAAGGCATTAAGTCCATAACTTGTACGTTTTCCATATGCAGTTTAGATTTACATATTGGAAAACTAAAACCTGTTGTTTATATTTATACATCGCATCATGGTTACAAAGAAGAAAATATGTTTATTCTATCTATAAAGTCTCTCAAATATAAAATGCAGTGTGTGTAGTTAATAGGTGTTTAGTAAAGACCAGCAGAGCAGATAAGTGGAGGTACACACACATTTTTTATTTTTAAAATTAACTTGCAAAGTTTCCATATGGATTTTCATACATATTTCATTTTGATTGATTCCCCTCCCCCTCCCTTCTCATCTGTCTGTCTTAATTTCCCCACTATGCACTTTGTCCCCTAGCATCCCTCCCTTCCATTTTATTCTGTTATCTTCCTCATCTCTATGCTGGGATTTTTTTTCTGATGTGAGCTTGCATGCTCTTACCATTGCTGTGAGTTCTAATTAGTACTGACCAGCTGTCTGGAAAACTCTGTTTCCTTGTAGTCATCTACCCCCTTTGCCTCTTATACCCTCTCTGCCCCACCTTCCATAATTATTACTGAGCCTTGGCAGGCAGAAGTTTAATATAGTTGTCCTATTCATTGATAAGTACTCTACTTGTTGGCCAGTTGTGTGTTTCTGTGTTAACATCTTTTACATAAGGAAACTTCTGTAGTGAGAGCTGAGAGACACTTTAATCTATGGGTATAAAAATAAGTCATTGAGTCAGTTGAATATGAAAACTAGTGTTATAGGCTTTCCACTGTGTCCTGTGACATGTTTAACCTCAGGACCCTGAGCTTGATATCAATGTCAAGCAAGGATTCCATCCTAGAAAGTGAAGCTTAAATCCAGATAAAGAGTGGTTGGCTACTGCCATATTTGTGCCATTATTGCCCTGGAGGGCATATCCAGTGCAAGTTGATATTGTAGTTCACAGGATTTATAGCTGGATACAATTGATGATATTTTGTTTCCTTCCAGTAGCTTGCATAGAAACTTCCAGCACTATGAATGCAAGCCAGTAGAGATGAGACTCTGAAGTCAGCCCCAGCTTGATTACTTTTTGTTTGTTCTACAGCTCATGTATGTAGTGTCTTCAGAAAAAGGACCTTACCATCTAGTTCTAGTGGGTAACTAATAGCGAAATCTATGACCACTATTGTTTAAGGGTCTGTGGGACTTCTGGTCAACAGCTTCTAGAGAAGGAGTCCATTCCTGACATTCAGGCTTTGTTTTTATTAATCTATGATGTCTATAAAGAACAGTGTCACCCTGTTATAGGACAGCTCCTTTTATTTTCCTTATATATGTGTATATATAGATTTTAAAATTTTTTTATTTTTTATTTTATGTGTATATGTGTTATGTCTGTGTGTATGTATGTAAGTGTCCCCGTGTGTGGGTGCCCGAGGAGGCTAAAAGAGGTTGTCAGGTCCCTGGTACTGGAGTTATGGGCTTATATTAGCTTTGATGTGGGTACTGAGGTTTGAACCTGACTCTTCTGGAAGAGCTCTAAACTTCTGAGCCATATTTCCAGGCCATTACGTGTGTGTGTATGTGTGTGTGTGTGTGTGTGTGTGTGTGTGTGTGTGTATGCACACATGTGCTTTAAGAAGCTTCTGTACTGGTAGGTGTTCATATGGATTTTTCTAAAGGTCTTTGGTGTTTCTTATCCCTCCCTATACTTGTTCTTCTGTCCCGCCCTCCCAGTCCCCCCACCTCCACTTAAAGTTTCCTGGTCTAGAGTTCTCCTTTCCTCTTCATATCACTGATTTCCGCTGTCACAACTACCAGAAAGCCTCCTCCTGTACAGAGGCTTTTTAGTTTCATGTGGTCCCATTTGTCAATTGTTATACCTAATATGTGTGCTAGAGGAGTCCTGTTTAGAAAGTACTTTCCTGTGCCTACAAGTTCCAATATATTCAGTACTTTTTTCTCTATCTGATTCAGGGTATCAGATATTATGAGAAAGTCCTTGATCAATTTGGAGATGTTTGGTGAATGATGAGAGTTTGGGATCAATTTTCATTCTTCTACATGCACTTATGAAGTTTGAACAGCACCATGTGTTGAATATGCTGTCTTTTTTCCAGTGTGTATTTCTAGCTCTTTTGTCAAAATCCAGTGCTTTAAATGTGTGGATTTAAATCTTTGTCTTTAGTTCTGTTCCACCAATCAATATGTCTGTTTTTATTCCAGTATTGTGCTATTTTATTACTATAGCTCTGTAGTATACCTTGAGGTCAGGAACTATGTTTCTAGCAGTTCTTTTATTGTTCAGGATTATTTTGGCTATCCTGGAGTTTTGTGTTTCCATATGAAATTTAAGAATTTTTTCAATTTATGTGAAGAATTGTTTTGAATTTTAATGGGTATTGCATCCAATTTCTAGATTGCTTTTGATAGGGTAGCCGTTTTCACAATAATAATCTTATCAAACCATGAACATCATAGGTCTTCCTATCTTCTGTCATCTTCTTCAATTCCTTGCATTGATACCTTAAATTTTTAATTGGATGGGTTCTTCATTTTCTCTGTTAGATTTACTCCAACTATTTTATGGATTTTGAAGTCATTCTGACTGGAATCATTTTTCAAATTCTTTTTTCAGTATGTTTGTTTGTGGTATATAGGAAAGCCACTGATTTGGCGTTATTAATTTTATATTGTGATATTTTGTTGAATATATTTATCAACTCTATGAGTTTTCTGGTGGAGTATTTAGAGTCTTTTATGTATAAACTTATATCACCTGAAAATAATTTGACTTCTTTCTCTCCAATTTGTATTTCCTTTAACTCCTTCATTTTTCTTTTTTTATTTTTTCAGTGTATATTTTAATTGAGTTTTTGTGGACTTTGCACAAAACACCCTAAACATCTTTAAGCCTCTTCCTCAGCTGCAACCCCCACCAGACTTCAGACTTTCTGTCATGTATGTTAAGGCCTATAGAGTCAAGGTTCAGTACCCCGATGTCCCTCAATGCCAGTTAATCCACTGGAGTCTAGTCAGCCTATGTGGAGTCTTGTAAAGAATATCAATTCTCCCTCACCCAGAAATAATCACAATACTCACAAGCCAAAAGTTCTTCGGCTAAAGACTTCATGCACTGTATTGAACAGGAATAGATAGAGTCCACGTCCTTGTCTTGTTCCTGATTTTAAAGGAAATGATGTCAGTTTTTTTTTTTCCATTTAGTATGATGTTGGTTGTGGACTTGTGATTTATTGCCTTCATTTTGTTAACATATTTCCCCTGTATGCCTAGGTTCTCCATGACTTTTATCATGAATGGGTGCTGGATTTTGTGAAAGGCCCTTTTTGCATTTGATAAGATGATCATGTGGTTTCTGTTTTGATACTTTTTATTTGGTGGATTACATTTATTGATTCATGTAAGTTGAACCACCCCTGAATCTCTGGGATGAAGACAACTTGATCACGATGAATAATCTTTTTGATGTGCTCTTCCATTCAGTTTGCAAGTACTTTTTCAATAATTTTTGCACCTATATTCATCAGAAAGATTGATCGATAATTTTGTGGGTGTTTTTTTTGTTGGGTCTTCTAGTTTGGGTACTGGGGTAATAATAGGAGTTTTGGAGTGTTCGTTTCCTGTTTTGTGAAATAGTTTGAGTAATATTAGTTCTAGTATTGGTTCTTTAAAGTTTTCATATAATTCTTTATCATGAACTAAAACTCCATTGTGTAAATATTCTTATTTCTCATCAATTCTAAGAGATAGTGTTGCTAGGGAGATCAAAATCGGTTGAAAATTATTTACATTTAGTGCTTTGTAATATATCAGTCCATGTTTTCCTAACGTTAGGGACTCTGTTGACGGATTTGAAGCTAATCTGATGTTTTACCCTCTAGGCTGTCATTTTTCCATTCAAGTTTGTAGTATTGCTTCTTTTCTTTGTGTATTTGTCATCTTGAATATGGTATGTCATGAGGAGGTTATTCTCTGTTAATGTTTATGAGTTCTAAATGTTTCACATGTTTTGATATATATAATTGCAGCCTATATTTTTATTGAAAGAATTGCCTAACCTATTAGATTTTTATCTAAGCTACTTCTATCTCATGAGCCTTAGATATTATTTCCTGAGTGCATGGTTTTCTTTCTCTTTCTTTTTTCCTTCATTTTTCCCAGGATTTATGCTTATTTCATTTTCAGTCTGTCTATTTCCTTAAGGAATCTTTTCCTCCGTGTTTAATGAAAACAATCCTTCAAAGTACTGATTATTTCATCCATTTTGATAACTTTCTTGTGCATGTCTTGAGGTGTTTTTGTAAGGTTTTTCTTCTAACCCTTGCATTAAAGTCTTTGTCTATTTTTAAGACCTCTACTTAGTGTTTGAAACTTTTAAAAAGTAGTGCTCTGAATCTCTTTCTGGTATTGTGGTTACTTTATTATCTTCCTTCCTGCTATTGAGAAGTTGTCAGTTTGTGGAGCTGTCTTTGTGGAGTGCTGTCTCATCTTTTGTGTTTCTTTGTTGTGTTTTAACATGTTGAAGAATATGGGTTCTAGGGTTTACAAACTGGAGAGGGTACCATTCTCTTTACATGTATTCTCTATGAGTTCTGTACACAGAAAAACCAGGGATATGTTTTGTCAGTTTGCTGGTTAACATATGTTCAGTGCAGAGTTCTGCTGCTCAGCATTAGTTGTTAGGAGGTTTCTGATAATGCAGTTTACAGAGCCTCAACTCAGCAGGAGTCTTTTTGAGATGATATAAGGACTAAATTAGCAAACAGGGTCAGGGAGTAGAGTAGTAATAAAGATGATATATGTCTATGTTCTTTGTCTGAGACAAGTCCCTGGAGGCTCTTCTTCTAAGTTAGCAGGTTATTTTTCCAAGCAACTAGTTCAAACAAGTTCGAGTAAGATTGAGGCCCTATCTGGATACCTCATCATTTAACATCATAAGTCTATCAGCCTCCTCTTTTTGGTTTAAGTTGATCTAGCCAAAACTAGGGGAGGAAAAGCCCCAGCCCCTCAAATCCTTAAAAGTATGGACCCTCCCTGGAAGGCTTAGATTCCTGACTCCCAAATTCCCTTCTCCCTTTGTGGAAGGTTTCATCTCTGTGTGAATGGGTATATGTATGTGCAATTCTTTATATGTATGGATGCCATTCTTTATCTCTCAATAAATGTTTGTGTTTTTTTTTTTTCTCTCTGCTGGTCTGAGTTTTTCCTTGCCCTATTCTTGAACCGGGTGAGAAAGAAGCCAACAGCACCCCTCAACTAATGAGGCTACAATTGAAAACGTCTTCCATGAAAATGACACACAAATTATCCTGCTTCCGTGGCTGCACTTGCATTCTTTTTTTCCCATTGCCCATGCTTAGATCTTGCTCTTGGATCCCCTGGGTGATGCATACTCCTCCCCTCTGGGCCTGTTCACAGCGTTGCTCTCATGGGTTTTGCTATAAAGACACATGTTAATTTCCTGTATTTAAAATTTATCTTGGGAAAAGTTATGAGTTTTTTTCTTTCAAAGCATTCAGAAAATATGAGATAATTTAAGGCAAAATGTACAGTTTTTTAAACCATGGAATTAACAGTACTATTCCATTTAAAGATAATTCTCCTTCAGACCACAGCTTTTGAATGTAACTTTCAGAACTTTTTTACAAAGTTATGTGTCCTATGAAATGAAAAATTAATTATTTTTGCAATTGTCACCCACGGAAAAGCAGTCACAGAGCAGATGAAGATTTAATTAGTTTTTTTGATGTATTTCTTGCAATGTATTTTTTATTCCTTAATCAGTTAAAAATAGGTTTTAATGTTACTCAACCCTTCACCATCAAATTCGTGTGGAGATTTATTTTTCAAGTTAAAAAAAAACCCAGACACCTATTATAAACAGAAAAGAAGAGATTTCTAATTCAGTTCAGAATTCATGACAAATTGGTATGGGTTTTCTCTATAGAATCTGTAATTTCAGATTGTAAATTAGAATAATATAAAGTGGCTCGTCCCTCATTCTCTGGAGATATTTTTAAAATTTGTTTTATTTAATAAGCACATGATTAAAAGAAGCATTTCATTACAGCTTTAACATATTCATTAACACATTCCAGAGCAAGGCTACATCTCTTTCAAACGTGGCTGTAAATTTTTAGGTTCACAGTTGAATTAATACAGTCATACAATATTGAACTCAGCATAAACCCTGTAAGATATAAAATTGAATGAGTTTTGACCCTTTAAAGAAGATCTCCATTTCATTTTAAAATATGCTGTTTCCTACATTTTTTAATGCTACTAACATTTAGATGTTTGCACATGTGTCTTTAATCTCTATGTATCTGATGATTACTAGCAATCACACTCGGATCCTTAGTACCTGAATATGGATATAAAGTCATTAGGTAGATTTCACTAGTAATGTTTATCACCTCTACTGTTTAACATAAAGTAATTTTTATGCTTCCTCTTCAAATATATCTTTTTTTATTTGTTGATTTTTTTGTGTATATCTTACAGAACATCCCACACAATCTTATTCATTTATATACCCACTTCCCAAATGGCACCCTCCCATAGCCTCCCCCCTCCCACAATCTGGAGCCCATATACTCTGTCATCCCTGTTACTGTCCACTGTGTTGTTGGCACCCCCAGCCATTCCCCAGTGCTTGTTCCTCCTCTGAATCTAGTCAACCTACCTAGAGATCCTTGTTTTAGGAAAATCAGCTGTTCCTTGTCTAGCAACAATCAGTTGTCAATATTTCTTTAGATAAGATTGGGGTCTGCTGTTCATTTTCCCAGTTCTATGCTGTTTACTGTCTGGGAATCTTTTGGACCATTCTGGAAATAACTCAAAGGAAGGTATCTCCTGTCTGGCATTGTTTCTGTAATATAGCCTTTAGCTATACATATGGACTCTTAAAATATATTGACCCCATTAATCTTTGGTTATACGTTCGTTTTGAGACTTTGATGTCAGCCAGAATAATGATTTATACTATCTGATTACAAATAAATATAGGAATTGACACTTATCACCACAGTCCCTAAAGGAGAAAAGAGAGACACACTAATAGGTGCTTCTACCTGAGTCAGTACCTTGCCATTCTGGTATTCAAACATAGAAACACTTTGATACATGTTGCAACACCACCAGGACACTGTATATTCACAGTTTAAACTATATTAAACTCCTCTTAAAACTTCCTACTTGGCCTCTACACCTAAATTTCAGGGAATACGGAAGACTGGGTTTGGGGGGAACAAGGAATATTAATGCATCTCTCAACTCTCAAAAACAAAGCTTCTTTATACAACTTACGGTGATTAACCCAGAAAACCACAACTGACTGAAGTGCCAAAAATCAGAATTCAGAGTGCTTATTTATAAATAGGACACCTATATCAAACCTTTGCCACTCAGGCTCAGGGACCATTGTGGAAGAGTGAGCAGAGAGACTGTAAAACACCAGGGATGGTGGATGACCACAAGGAAACAGTTTTCCAGACATCTGTGAAGTTATTCAAGTGAATTTACAGTAAAGATAATAGCATGTTCAAGACTCATGAAAACTCAAGTCAGACAAAATCCCAGAGATGTGCGGAAGATGATATGAATCCCTAGACTTAGCTGAGGAGCAATTGGAAGCCAATAACTGCTGGTAGAAGAAAAGTTAGTTTTGTCTTTGGGTTAGGTGCTAGATAAGTTAGTCTAGCTACAGTGGATAGATACACACAGAAAGACATTTGGAGACACAAATTTGACACGATAGGCCTTAGTATATATGACAGAGTACATGAAATCTGGTGAGGAACTATAAGAGGGTTTTATATATATATATATATGGGATTCTAAATGTGATCAAAACACATAAAATTCTCCAAAATTCAATAAAATAAGAAAAATTCCTACTTGATACAAATTGTTTTCCTAATAACCGAGATTAATTCTATTCAGCCATTTACTCATCAAATGAGTGGTGTCCAGTCAACCTCAGGAACTGTTGCAGGAGCTATACAGTGTACTTAGTAGCAAAAAAAAAATGTGTTATACAAAAAGAGAATTATGCAAATTCATCATTATGACAATATGGCACTACCTAGACATGGTGGCACAGGTCTGTATAATGATTCTCTAAAGGCTAGGCAGGATGTCAGAGTGCTTGTGCCCCGCCTGTGCTATATAATGAGACCCTATCTCATGCAAACAGATATTGATGAGTTTCAAATACAATGTTAAATGTTATTGAATCATAGCTGAGATACTGAGACCATGAAATGGTTATGCATTGGGCTAATGTGCAGCAGCACAAGTTGTGGAGCTCAGACCAGTACTCTACTGAGATGACAGCCTCGGCTTTCCACAGGAGTGGAAATCTACATAATTTTATTATTTATATATTTTCATATTTTAGGAAGTTTTAAGACAATAACAGAGAAAGATTAATCAAAAGAAAAGTGTATTGCAAATTTACATGAAAACCTCTGGCCTGAGGATATAAATTCATGGTTTGCTCACTTGCAAGACATATTTTAGACACTGGGTTGCAGCCCCAGGATTGCAAAATAAAAATGGAAACCTGCCTTTTCAAACTTCAGTCCCATGTGTACCTACTCTTTTCTTCAGAAGAAATCAGTCTTGCCAGCTTAAGAAAAGTGAACAATATAATAAGGAAAAAATAATGCACGTGTATGTGTTATGTTTGTGTGCATGAGTATGCATACAGTTACAGTAATGCCTATTTATGCATTCTTTTTACCTTAAGAAACATTTATTGAGAATTTCATACATGTAAATAAGATGTTTTGATCAAATCCACGCCCACTCCCTCCCCGCCAACACCTCCCATATCTCCCCATCACTTTTTTTTTTACAAGGTTGAGTTTCTTTTTCTCTTTCTTTTTCTTTCTTTCTCTCTTTCTCTCTCTCTCTTTCTTTCTTTCTTTCTTTCTTTCTTTCTTTCTTTCTTTCTTTCTTCTTTCAATGGGGCTTTTTGCTAACCTAACATTCCCCCCTCTGAAGAAGTAACTCTAAAATCTTTAGGGACTGGATGAGTGCTCCCAAATTCTTTTGACAGTTTTGACTTTTGAAACAGAGTATGTTTCTAAGAGGTCCAAGGACATTTTGACCTTTAGCCAGGAAACTGGTTACTTTTCTTTGGGGTCTTTTTTTATCCTAACTATCTACCAATTCCTACCTCGTATTCTTATCACACCATCCTCTGAAGAGGTTACCCAAATTGCCGATAGGGAATCTAGATGCAGGCTTGCTCTGGTTTCTTCCATGCTGAATAGGGACACAGGGTGAGGCAATTGGGGTACCTCTTCAGTGGGTCTAAAAGACTCACAGTTTTTATAACTCTTATCTGTAGGGAGAAAAGCAAGTCCTTGGCTGGTGAATAAAGGATGTGAAGGAGAAGAAAAGGCAAGGGTAGTTATCATTACAAGTTCTAGACAGGGAACCAGAAAAAAGTCAGAATAGTGCAAATTTCAAATATTCGTATCACAGTCCCTTGGGATTTCTTGATGAGCGTTTCCAAAAGCATCCCTCTGTTGGGTTCTTCCTCATTTTTCTTTTGTCTGCCAAGGCTGGACTCGAGAGTGATGAATTCAGGATTTGTTTTCAGGCACTTTGATAGCTGTTGGAGTTGCGAGAATCAGTGTCAGTTCCTTCTCAAAGGCTTCTAGATAGGGGAGAAAACAAATTTAACCATTATTTTAGAATAATAGCAGTTTTAAATGTATTTTTTCCTGAAAAATGATAGTTAAGGCACAGGAAAGTCATTATCTTGCTTTTTTCTTTTAAAATTGTTTCTTGAGCTGGTGGTGTATCTCAATGATAGAACACAAGCTTAGAATACATAAGGGTTCTGAACGATATACTTCTTGGTAGAACATAACATATCAAGATAGCTAAATTCTCCTATCATCTAAAATCATATTTTGTATTACTTTTTTGCTCTGTCTTTATTTTTGTTTTGTTTTTAAATTAAAAAAAAATTTCATGTAGTGGGAAACTAGTAAGAGATAAAGAAGTAAACATTAAAATGGATAATTTTTTAAATCTTGAGTCCAGAGCATGCAGTATCTTCTGCAATAGCGAGATAGTGAACAGCCTTGTCTGGTTCTTGATTTTAAAGGGAATGCTTACAGTTTTTCTCCATTTAAAATGATGTTGGCTGTGGGTTTGTTGTATATGGCTTTAATTATGTAGAGCTGTGTTCCCTCCAGTCCAATTCCCTCTAGGACTTTGACCATAAATGCATGTTGAATTTTGTCAGAGGCCTTTTCTGCATCTATTGAGATCACCATGTAATTATTGTCTTTGAGTCCATTTATATGATTTATGAAGTATATTGACTTATGTATATTGAACCATCCATGCATCCCTGGAATAAACCTGACTTGATCATGGTGGATGATCTTTTTTGATGTGTGTCTGAATGAGGTTTGCAAGTATTTTGTTGAGAATTTTTTGCATCTATGTTCATTAAGGGTATGGGTCTATAGTTTCCTTTTTTGGTTGTTCTTTATGTGGCTTTGGTATTAGAGTGATGCTGGCTTCATAGAAGGAATTTGGAAGTTCTCCCTCCATTTCTATCTTTGCATAAATTAAGTAGCATTGGATGTACATCTTCTTTAAATGTCTGGTAGAATTCTGCTGTAAATCCATCTGGTCCTGGACTTTTTTAGCTGGGATGTTTTGTATTACTGCTTCATTTTCCTTATGTGTTATGGGTCTGTTTAAGCTTTTGATCTCTTCTTGGTTTTACTTTGGTGGTTCCCATGCTTTTAGGTACCCGTCCATTTCTTTTAGGTTTTCAAATTTAGTAGCATATGGGTTTTTAAAGTATTCCCTTATAACGTTCTGTATCTTTCTGGTGTCTGTTGTGGTGCTTCCCCTTTCATCTCTGATTTTGATGATTTGGACATGCTCTTTCTTCCTTTTGATTAACTGGGCTAGCAGTATGTCAATCTTGTTTATCTTTTCAAAGAACCAGCTCTTGGATTCATTGATTCTTTGTATTGCTTACTTTGTTTCTATTTTATTAATTTCTGCCCTGATTTTTGTTATGTCTTCTTGTCCTGCTGGCTTTGGGTTCATTTGTTGTTGCTTTTCAAGTGTCTTGAGTTGCAACGTTAAGTCATTTATTTGTGTTTTTCTGATTTTTTAATGTAATCACTTAGAGCTACAAACTTCTCTAAGGACTGATTTCCACATGTCCCAGGGGTTTTGTTGTGTTGTATTGTCCTTTTCATTTAGTTCCGGGAATACATTTATTTCTTTATTAATTTCTCCTTTGACCCATTCACCATTCAGAAGTGTGTTGTTTAATCTCCATGTGTTCATGTAGATACTAGGATTTCTTCCAGTGTTGATTTCTAAGCTTTATTGCATTGTGGTCTGATAGAATGCATAGAATCATTTCAGTCTTTTTGTATTTGTTGAGCCTTGTTTTGTGCCTCAGTACATGGTTGATTTTGCAGAAGTTCCATTTATATGGAAAGCATATTCCATATACATGGATATATAACTTTGGAAAGTATATTCCATATACATGGAATATAACTTTCCATGTATATGCAAAGTTCCATGTATATGGAAAGTATATTCCTTGGTGCTTGGGTGGAATAGTCAGTAGATGTCTGTTAGGCCCATTTGGTGCATGGTATTGTTTAATTAAGATGTCTCTCTGTTATATCTCTGTCCTGTTGACCTATCTATTGGAGAAAATAGGGGTATTGAAGTCCCCAGCTGTTAATGAGTTGGGATTAATCTCAGTCTTAAAGTACTGTAGTACTGTTTTTGTGAAATTGGGCACACCAGAATTTGCTGAATATATGTTCATGTTTTTAATATCATCTTGGTCAATTGTTCCTTTGATCAGAATGAAGTGGCCCTCTTCTGATTAGTTTTAGTTTGAAGTCTATTTTGTCAGATATTAGAATTGCAATGCATGTTTTTCTCTTAGTACCATTTGTTTGGCATTTTTTTTCCCCATCCTTTCACCTTAAGGTAGTACCTGTCCTTGAAAGTGAGATGAGTTTCTTGTAGGCAACAAAAAGATGGGTTTTGTTTCTTAATCCCTTCAACTAGTCTGTGTCTTTTGACTGGGGAGTTCAGTCTATTTATACTTAAAGATAATGAAAATATATGTGTACCGATTCCAATCATTTTTATTTCTGTTCACATTCTTGGTGTAGCCTGGCATTTCCATGGTTATACCTTCAGTAAGTTTCTGTAGCCCCTTGGGTATAGTCATTCCTTTCCTCAGCTCTTTGTATTGTTCCAGAACTCTCTGAAGGACTGGTTTTATGGACATGAATTCTTTCAGCTTATTTATGTTATGGAAGACTTTTCTTTCCACTTAGACTATAATAGACATTTTGGCAGGTTAAATTAATCTGGGTTGGCATCTGTGGTCATTTAGAACTGGGAACACTTTAGTTCAGGCTCTTCTGACTTTAATAGTTTGCACTGAGAAGTCAGCTGTAATTCTGATTGGTTTTCCTTTATATGTGACTTGTTTTTCATTTGCAGCTTTCGGTATTCTCTATTTGTTCTGTATATTTAGTGTTTTTATTATGATGTTCCATGGAGAGTTTCTTTTCTGGTCCTGTCTATTTGCTGTTCTATATGCTTCTTGTATTTGTACAGGCAAGTCTCTCTTTAGTTTTGGGAAGTTTTCTTCTAAAATCCTTTTCAAAATCTGGTCTATATCTCTGTCTGGAGATTCTTCTCCTTCCTGTAGGCCTCTGATTCAAAAGTTTAATCTTTTTATGGTCTCACACAATTCCTGCATATTCCATTCTTGTGTTTTCTTAAATTTTTCATAATCTTTGCTTGAGTGATGTAGTTCATCCACTTTATCTTCCAGTCTTGATATTCTGTTTTCTATTTCATTCATCCTATTGGTGAGGCTTTCTCCTGCTGCCTCTAATTGGCTCATTGAGTGTTTCCTTTCCTTCTTTATTTCATCCTGAATTTCATTCTAACTCTTTTCTGAATTGATTCAGCAGTTTATCCCTATCTTCTTTCATTTCTTTCTGATTTCTTTGTGTGTTCTTTAAATTCCGTGAATTCTTTTATCATGTTTATAATTGTTCTTTTGAATTCCATGACCTGTGTTATCTCTAGGGTGTTCTCATTGCACTCCTCTACAGGACTGTTGGTACTTGGTAGAGATATATTATTTGGGTTTTTCATGTTATTATTTTTTTCTCTGTGACTTTGACATGTGGATTTATTTTGTAGTGTCTGATTCTTGTGTGAGACTCTGCCTTCCTTCGTTGAGTTTAGGTCTGCTTCTTTTTGTGAACTTTTTGTGCCTTTGTGGTTTACTTGCTAGGCATCAAAAATTGTTGGTCTAGGCTTCAGGTTCTCTCTTTTGATTTTATATTGGATGGCCAAATTGATTTCATCTTCCTGCTCAGGATTTCCAACTGAGGCCCAAGTCAGATGAGGATCAGATGCTCTCAGCCTTTCTCCTAAGGACTGGATGCCTCCAAGAAAGATGCTGGCCTCAGGAAGCTGGGGGGATGAGCCCCCCAGACATGCAAAGTGGAGTGGGGATGGAAAGAGGCCCTGAGGGCTCCTGGGGACTAAAGGGAGGAATTGGGTTGGTCTAGATGGAAAGGATCAGGAAGCAGTGGGGAGTCTGGGCCCAGACGTCAGTCCAGAGGTTTGAGGTACCAGGACAAGAAATGTGCCAGTGCCCCTGCTAGGAGGACAGATGGTGTGGGGGATCTGGGAGGGTGTATGAGGCTGGGGGAGTCAAGATGCAGTGGGTGCCACCAAACTTACTCAGGAAAGCCACTGGCTCCAGGAAGCTGGAGGTGGCTGAAATTACATGTACACATGTTTGGGTAATCTGTTGTACTCCATTGATCTACATGTCTATTTTTGTGGCAGTACCATGCTGTTTTTAATGACTATATGTCTGTAATATAATCTGATATCTGGTATGGTTATCCCCCCAGCACTGTTCTTTTTGCCCAAGATTGTTTTGGCTATCCAGGTTTTTTTTTTTGTGAATCCATATGATTTTTAAGATGAGTTTTTCTAGCTTTATGAAGAATGTCATGGGTATTTTTTTTGGAATAGCACTGAATCTATAAATTGCTTTGGTAAGATGGTCATTTTCACACTATTGATTCTACTAATCCATGAGGATGTTAGTTCTTTCCATCTCCTAGTGTCTTCCTCTCTCTCTTTCTTTAGAGCTTTGAAGATTTCATTGTCGAGATCTTTAATGTCTTTGATTAGGTTTATTCCTGAATATATTTGAGGTTATTGAGAATGGGAGGATTTTCATGAGTGCTTTTTCCTGATTGCTTGTTATTGTTATATAGAAAAGCTACTGATGTAAGTTGATTTTGTAACCTGCTACTTTCCTGAAAGTATAAATCATTTCTAACATTTTTCTAGTGGAATTTTTGAGATCTCGTCTGTTAATAACATATCATCTGCAAATAGAGATAATTTGACCACCTCTTTTCCAATTGGTTATCCTTTAATTTCCTTCTTTTGTCTTATTGTCTTGCAAGAGTTTCAAGCAGTATATTGAAAAGGAGTGGAGATAGTGGACAGCTGTGTCTGGTTCATGATTTTAATGGAAAGGCTTCCAGTTTTTCTTCATTTAAGATGATGTTGACTATAGGATTGTGGTATATAGCTTTAATTATGTTGAGGTATATTCCCTTGAGACCAATTCCTTCTAGGACTGCTAACATGAATGCATGTTGGATTTTGTCAAAGGCCTTTTCTGCATCTATTGAGATGATCATGTGGTTTTTGTCTTTATGTTCTCTGGAATAAAGCCAACTTGACTGTAGTGGATAATCCTTTTATGTATGTCTGTATGTGGTTTGTGAGTGTTTTGTTGAATATCTTTGAATCTATGTTCACTAAGGATATGGGTGTATCATTTTCTTTTTTATTTTATCTTTACCTGGATTTGATATTAGAATGATGTTGGCTTCATAGAAGGAGTTTGAGAGTTTTCCCTCTCTTTCTATCTTTTTGAATAATTTAACCAGTATTGATTGTAGATTTTCTTTGAATGTCTGATTTCTTCTGTGAAACCATCTGAGCCTGGGCTTTTTTTTTAAGTGGGGAGATTTTGTATTACTGTTTCAATTTCCTTATTTGCTATGTGTCTGGTTAGGCTGTTCATCTTCTCTTGGTTTAATTTTGGTGGTGATCATGATTTTAGAAATTCATCCATTTCCTTTAGATTTCCAAATCTAATGGAGTACAGATTTTTAAAGTATTCCCTCACGATGTTTTGGATTGGTTTTGGTGTCTGTTGTGGTGTATCCCCTTTTACCTTTTGCATCTGTCAGGAGATATTATGACTGGGTTGGTCATTTCTGTAGTAGAAATATCATCTTACATATCCATGATGTTTGTGTTTCTTTGATGACATCTGGGCATCTGGCCTTGTTTCACTGGTGATGCTTCTTGATATGAGTAGACAATTTAGTCCTTTATTAAGTTGTTGTTTGCATCTTCCTTTGCTGTTCACCCAGTTTTCCCAATTATGGCCTAGCTGAGTGTGCTTTCCATTCAGGTTTGGTGCCACTTTATTATAGAGTGGTTAACAAAAATGTGGTACATTTACACAATGGAGCTCTATTCAGCAGTAAAGAAAAATGAAATAATGAAATTTGGAGGTAAATGGATGGGTCTAGAAACTGTTATACTAAGTGAAGTAACACAGACTCAGAAAACAAATGACATTTGTTTTTCCTCATATGTGGATCCTAGCACCAAATCCTTTTAAATTCCAGATTCTTTTAATAGGATGATGCTATACAGCAAACCCTTCTGCAGGGAATAACTACCATCATCATGACTTCAGCTGAGCCTGATTGTAAAACATCATCAAAACTGGTCTTCTTGACAGTTGTGCTCGTTCATTAAAGGAGGGCAAAGCAGGGTCATTGGACCCTCACCAGATTATCCAGCCACTCTTCCCAGCCAAGTGAATGTTATTTCACCCTAATCACATATGACCTCCTGGATTTGGGGAGTGCTAAAGTATACAGTCTGGGGAAGGCTAGTGTGCTGGATAGCTTTAATGTCAACTTGACACACCTTGGTTGAGGAAGCCTCAATTGGGGAATTGTCTCTATTGGACTGGCCTGTGGCCATGTCTGAGGGGCATCTTCTTGATGAGTGATGTGGGAGGGCCCAGCCCACTGTGGTTGGTGCCACCCCTGTGAAGATGGGCCTGTGTGGCATAAGAAAGCAGGCTGAGCAGGGCAAAGGAAGCAAGCCAGTAAGCAGCATTCTTCCATGGCCTGTGCTCCAGCTCCTGCTTCCAGGTTCCTGCCCTGAGTTCCTACCTTGGGCTCCCTGATGAACTGAGACCTGGGAGATGTAAGCTGAATAAACCCTTTCCTCCCCAAGGTGGTATTGGTTAGAATGTTTTGTCACAGCAATGAAGAAACAAACTAAGACAGAAATTGGTACCAGGAGTGAGGTATGGCTGTGACAGACCTGACCTTAGTGTTTTTGGGAGGACTGTGGAAGTGTTTGGAACTTTGGGCTTGAAAGGCCATTGCATGCTCAGAGTTTGTTGCAGTGGAGCTTGGAACAGTTATGCTAAAAGAGTTGTAGTCAATGGAGGCCTGGCTTGTGACGCTTCAAAGGGAAGTGGAGACTATCAGGCCTGTTCGTGTGAGATTTTAGATTGAGAATCTTGGGTTCTGGTTGCCTGGGGCTGAAGAATCAGCTGTGATTAAGAAGAGACCATAACCTGAAGTAAAACCTTTGCTTTACTGGGACAATTGATGCTGGTTAGCTGGGGCTGAAAAATCAGCTATAAGTAACAAGAGACCAGCATCACTGTGCTGGAGTCTTCTGGGAGGTATTTCCTCAGGGTCAGTACACAGAGTGGACCCGCACCTCTATTTCAACCTGGAATCAGGACTTGGTAATGTGTAAGAGTCTCCTTCATGGTTCTGGTGTTGAAGGCATGCAGGGGTCACAGAGAGCAGCTGAGGCTTGGAACTCTGAGAGGCCAGGAAAGGCCATAGGTGAAAGTGCAGCTTCAGTTGTGGTGAAGACCCCAGGATTGAAAGGGTCACGGGGAGAATCTGAGGCTTTGCACTCCAAGAGGCAAGAAGAGGCCATTGGTGAAGGTGTAGCCTCAGTTTCAGTGGCGACCCCAGTGTTTTGGAGGTGCTGGGACCATGAGATGACCGCCAAGGACAGCGGCAGGTGTGGAATGGAGCTGGCCTGGGTCTGCAAGTCAAGCTGAGAGTTCTGTGGATAGCAGAGTCAGAGCAGTGGAGCTGCCAGTACCCTTTGGAGCCCAGAGGATTGTGAGTGAATCCCAGATGTCAGCTTCGAGCTACTTTTCTGGACCTAGGTTTTGCTTAGGTGTGCCCAATTCTTCCCTTTGAGATAAGACAGTATTTGTTTTGGAGTTTAATGAAGCCCACCCACAGTTAAGAGACTATTAAGAGACTATGGATTTTAAGTGTTTGGATTTTTTAAGGATTGTGGGGTTTTTAAGGTTGTACTGTCTTATGTTGTAATATTAATGTTAACATCATATATTGGGGACAAAAATTGGAAAGTTTATTGTTTAGTAGTGATGTTTGTGTGTCAAGTTGACAAGGGATCAATTGTGCTGTATAGCTTTAGTGTCAACTTGACACATCTGGGTTGAGGGAGCCTCAGTCGGGGAATTTCCTCTATTGGACTGGCCTGTGTCCATGTTTGAGGGGCATCTTCTTGATGTGGGAGCGCCCAGCCCACTGTGGGTGGTGCCACCCCTTTGAAGATGGGCCTGTGTGGCATAAGAAAGCAGGCTGAGCAGGGGCCAAGGAAGCAAGCCAGTAAGCCATTCTTCCATGGCTTATGCTTCAGCTCCTGCTTCCATTTTCCTGCCCAGAGTTCCTATCTTGGGCTCCCTCATGAATTGCGACCTGGGAGATGTAAGCTGAATAAACTCTTTCCTCCCCAAGTTGGTATTGGTCAGATTGTTTTGTCACAGCAATGAAGAAACAGACTAAGACAGCTAGGAAGAGAAAGCATGACACATATTGGGTAAAGGCTTTCCAGTGTGCATGCCCTCAGGTCATACATACAACTCAGCAACCCCTCAGTTATCTTGGTAAGTAAGCTCAATAAATACATTGGTTCCCCAGTAAAACTTTAATCAAACTCAACACTAGAAACTTGAAAGGGAAAAGGCATTGTTTAGCATCCCCAGGAAAAGAAGTCTCACAACAGATAAAAAATTTATTTGTAATGCTATTGTGTCTCATAATTATTTTTTAAAAAACATAACAAGAATGAAAAGTTGTTAAAAGGATATAGGAATGGAGATATTTTCTAAAATAGAAAAAAATCAGAAAGCCTAAGCAAGTGATGAAGGTGTGTTTAGGTTTGTTATGATGTACAAAGGATGAGACAAAAATAATATACACATAATCTTAAAATGTCTATGGTCAATTAGTTTAAGGAATAAAATATACATCTAGTCAAAATTTATCTGAGACTATTTTTTTTGTCTTTTTGAGACAGGGTCTCCCTGTATCCCCAGCTGTCCTGGAACTCACTGTGTAGACCAGGCTGGCCTCAAACTCACATAGATCGACATGCCTCTGCCTCCCGAGTGCTGGGATTAAAGGCATGCTCCACCAGACATGGTTGGGCAGGACCTATGACTTATCCTCACATAGATGGAACTGGTAAAAGAAAGGAGCCAGGAGCTGCTCCCAAGCCCATATAACCCCTGAGGAACAGATCCTTAAATGATCTTAAGTCTAAAAACAAATTGATTTATTTGGACCAACTGTATGGTCTTAAGCACCCAAAAGGAAAGTATAGCCAAAAAGTAAAGTCATCAATATATTTCTTCAGAGTTAAAGGGATTACACATCCCAGACATTAGGCTTAAGTCTATATGAAATGTTATTTAGACAATTATTTCTCATTGATGATTTTTTTTCATAACCAGAAAGTCCTGCTCAGATGTAAGACTTCGAATCTTGGTCTCCAATACTGTAGTGCCCACTTGTAGCTAAGGGAGACAACCACCTATTGTTCTAAAATGATGAATAAATTTGTTTTCTCCCCCTATCTAGAAGCCTTTGACGGGGAACTGACACTGGCTTTAACTACTCCAACAGCTATCAATATACCTGAAAGCAAATCCTGAATCCATCACTCTAGAGTCCAGCCTTGGAAAACAAAAGAAAAATGAGGAGGAACACAATAGAGGGATGCTTTTGGAAGCCCTTGTCAAGAAATTTCAATGGAATCTCATATGAACATTTGAAAATTGCCATTATGACTTTTTCTAGTGCCTGTCTAGAACTTGTAATGCTAACTACTCTTGCCTTTACTTCTTCACATCTCCTATTCCCTATTCAAAGATTTTCTTTTCCTCCTTGAGATAAGAGTTATGTAATTTGGTAGTCATTTAGATAGACCCACTGAAGGGGTACTCCAATTGCCTCACCCTGCATCCCTGTTCAGCATGGAAGAAGCCAGAGTGGTCTGCATCCCGATTCCTTATTGGCAATTTGGGTAACCTCTTCAGAGGATGGTGTGATAAGAATAAGAGGTAGGAATTCGCTAGGCAGTTAGTGTAAAAAGACCCCAAAGAAAAGTAGCCAGTTCCTTGGCTAAACTTACAATGTCCTTGGACCTCTCAGCAACCTACTCTGTTCCAAAGGCCAAAAAGATCGAAAATATTTGGGAGCTTATATCTAATCCTTAAAAGATTTTAGCTTTACCTCTTCGAAAGGGGGAATGTTAGAGTAGCCAGAAGCCCCATTAAAAAAAAGTTAAAGAAGAAAGAGTACATGAAGTTATCAGAAAAAAAAGTGATGGGGAGATATGGGAGGAGTTGGAGGGGAGGGAGTGGGAATGAATTTTATCAAAGCACCTTATATGCATGTATGAAATTCTCAATAAATTATTTCTTTAAAAAAAGAAGTGGTCTTAGTTATGCTAGAAATAGGTGGAACTTTTTTAAAGAAATATTTTACTGAGTTTTTGTGCATTTCATACAATAAATATTAATCATTTATAGCCCCTTCCCCATATCCCCCCCATGGCTCCCCCACCAGATTTCATGCATTCTGTCATATATGTTAAAGCCTATATATTCAAGCTTTTGTACCCAGACATTCTTCAGTGCAAGTTTTCCATTAGAATCTATTCAGCCTATCTAGAGCCACTCCCTTAAAGAAAATCAACTTTCCCTCACCCAGCAGTAATAAGTTTCCAATAGTTCCTTGGCTAAGGTTGAGGCCTGCTGTTCATTTCCCAAGTACTATACTGAGGTTTTGTTTGATTGAGTCAGTGTGGGTATTGTCCATGCTGTCACCATTGTTGCAAGACCATATGAGCAAGTTCCGTAGCAGTCAGAATTGGTGCATGAACATAGAGTGCATCTTTTGTATTGAGGTTCCAGGAGTGACTTCTCACAATCCAGGAACAGCGGGGTAGTCTAGGTGGGTACTAGGTGAACAGACAGGAGAGTTCACAAGTCTTGGGGCACAAGTATCCTAGTAACCCAAGTAGGTCTGAGAGCCGAGGTAGTAGACTGCAGGCAGGTAAAGGAAAGAAAACTTAACAAAGCATGAAAGTGTGGGAAAGCATCCAGATTGGGGGTGGGGTTGGGGATGGATAAGTACTATCAGAGCTGTGATGAAGGGTAGAGGGAGGTGTGAGAATGGGAGTTCACTATGGTAGGTCTCAGAGAGCTTCCTGGGGCACCCAGGAGGTCTTTACGGAGCTGAGATGGCAGGGCGTAGGGAAGTATGGGAAAGGAAACTCACCATAGCAGATCTAGGGTCTTATGAGGGTCTTAACAGAATAGAGATGGTGGGCCACAAGGCTTATCCCTTACTATCTAAAAGCTTTTTTTTAGTGACATAGCAGATTTATGACATATGTAACATACCAACAAATTATAGTTCACACACAGGGTCAAGGAAGAGGGAACAGAATGAATTTCTAATACCACCATAGAAAAGCAAAGAATTGTGTTAAATAGGAGTAAATACATGAAACTGAAATATCATACTCTTCAAATTTTGAATCAAACCCTCTCACACTTCCCTTTGCTGAAATACCTTTAAATATTAATATTTGGGGCTGGGAAAATTGTTCGGTGGCTAATATTACTGGCTGCTCTTGCAGAGGCCTCAGGTTTGAGTCCCAGAACCCACATGGTGGTAGCAACTCTCTGTAACTCCAGTTCCAGGAGAATCTGATGCTCTTTTCTGACCTCTGCTGCAATTGAACAACACAGGTGCACTTGGCATACATGCAGGCAACACATGCATCACATAAAATAAAATAATAAATAAAATATTTTAAATAAACAAATAATAATTAGAGACTTGTAAACTGTTGAAAAAGTAAAAAACTGATACTAGTTTTATGTCAGTGGAGTAAAGTATTAGGTCAACAGACTTTAGTAAAATGTGGAAAGACATATTTCCTTGAATTATAAAAATTACGTCTGTCATTTCTGTATATGATGACACTGTCTAGTTAAATCTGAAATTTAAGGCAATTGACCAAAAAATATTTTTAAGAAAAACCCTTGCATAAAGGTAAAATAAATGATAATACCTATCAGTCATCAGACTGCCTCAGATAAACAATGTGAGGTTTCACAATTACCTCATTATACCCTGTGAAATATTTATTTGTGTTTGGTCATCATTCTTACATTGCTATGATATGGTTTAGCTTCAAAGGTAACCATATTTATGATGGTGTTAGTTTAAAATGCAAAATGAATTTTTAAATCTATAAAGTACACAATGCACAAAAGAAGTATTGTGGGAGACAGACCCTCATCTCAGACATTTTTGCTGTATTAAGACTCAGTGAGGAAAACTAGTGAACATGAGGGTATCACATGTAGTCACTGAATTTCTTTTCAGAAAATGAGACATCCATCAGGCCAGAGGAGGAGGAAGGGAGGTTTGCCTTCTGCTGGAAGTATCCCTGGGGCTTTTACTTTCTTATCACCTTCAGTCATAATTAATAATGATGGTTGAACATTTTAATGATGACAGTAATAATGATAACAGCAATACCTGCAAGGAATATTTCAAGTACAAATAGATATCAAAAATTTATCTTCTAACACTATTTCTTCTCAAGTGTTATAGTTTTAAGGGGAGATGTTCATCCACAGGGTAATGTTTTTGAACATTTGGTCACCAGATGATGGAACTGTGTTAAAAAGTTGGAACCTCATCAGAGGAGGTGGGTCCCTGGGTACTGGCCTTGAGGTTTTAAGATACAGCCCCATCTCCTATCCACTCTATGTCTCTTGACTGCAGATACAAGGCAAGCAGTCACCTCCTGCTCCTGCTCCTATGCTTTCCTACTATGATGAACTGGAAGCTTTCTTAAATTATAGGCCAAAATAATCCTTTCATCTTTAAATTTCTCTGTTGGGGATTTTGACACAGGAACAAGGAAACCACTATTACATTAAGGAATGTAAATAAAGACAAGAAGGTGAACTTATTTCATCTTGAGAAAGGTTCAGATGAACACTTTTCTGGCTTTCTTCTTAAGTTCCAAATTACTACTATTAACAATTATGCAAAAGTTGTGTATTCTTGCCATTGTATGAGGCTTCTTTTTTATTTGGTGGGGCTACAAACAGCAGATTTTATAAATAACAAAATATCATTAGAAATTTGACATGCAACACAATGGTCAAAATAATTTTCATAATGTGTTCTTTTACAAAAATGGTAACAAGTATATGAGGTGTGTCAGGACCTCAGCTCAAACAACGTATTTTTAAATGAATTTCAATTTTTAAGTATGCTGAAGAGTTCTCATTTTCAGAGATACTGGATTTAGAAAACTGAACATGTTATTTAAGGATGTATTAATCTTTACTACGTTGCTGTGCAGTAAGCATTAAGCTATTTAAGGATCATTTTAGTTGATATGAAATAAATCCCATTGTAGAGAAAATTAATCATACATGACTTAAGATCACCTAGTGTTCAGGTAAGGAGCACAGCATGGCTATGAAGAAGCTGTACTTGTCCAGGATAGGATGTATCATATGTGCTATAGAATTACATTTGTTCTAAGTTTTGTATCCAAATATTAATCAAAGTCATTACACAAAATACCTTTCAGATTTCTGGTTTTATATTAAATATATGGCACAACATAATTTTGAACTTTAATTTGTAAATATAATGAAATATTGTGCATTAAATTTGTGAATTGTGAATTCATTAGGACACATGCATATGACTACATCCACAATTTTATAGGCATTTATAGATATTATACTACATGACAGGCATAGAGATGCAAAGGTAATTAAATGACAACCCATTGAAACATTTCCCTCCTCTTGCTCCTCCTCCTCTTCCTCCTCCTCTTCCTCCTTTTCCTTCTCTTCCTCCTCCTTCTCCTTTTTCCTACTCCTTTTCTTCTTTGTTTCTTTCATGCAAGGTTTTCTATGTAGCCTAGGCTCTTCTGTAATTCCCTATGTCATCCAGGCCTACACTCATGTGAATTCTTCTGCTTTGGGCTTCAGTATGCTGGGATTACAGGACTGTATCATCTTTGTCATCCTAATTACTTTATTTAATATTGGATGTTCATTTCAATTTATGAACACCTGACTAAGAAGACATACTAACAGCTGACTGACCCAATTTAAAATCATTTGTATCTTTATTATAACTGAACTAATGGACATGACACTCATAAGGCAAAATAATAATATAACAGCATTTTTCTGATGATATAAGTATATTGATAATTAATTTGATGAGCTATTTTTCACATTGTTTGCTTTTCATCAGTAATGATAATTCTATTACAAGGTCATTTTTCCATTGTGTTGTTTTTCATATAATCCAGCAGGTTATGAATCATAGTATAGTTTTGGCTTTAAATATGTTAAAATTTCAAGATTGAACTGTGTTGGTTTTCTTTGTAAAGTAGAGTTAAAGCTGCAAAATTAATAGTAAATTGAAATCCCACAACTCACTATACTTTAAGAGTAATATCACAGTTGCAAGTAGAATTAAACATTAGTCATAGACCAAAAGTTTGCAGAAAATTTATCCACTCTGATTTTAAGACTATCATATTCAATTATTTCGTAAGTACATAAAAACCAATAAGCATTCATTCTGATCATGAATTCAACATTTTCTGAATTGTAAACAAGACCAAATGAGTCAGGTATTCTTCCAGAATTCCCCAGACCATTTATTACTGTACACTCATAAAGGTATAGACAGTATTTAACAAAATGACTAGAGTGGCAGAAATCTCATAGTTCAGTGCCAATGACATTCAGCTACTTCCTAGAGGTCTGTTGCAAAATATGAAACTGAAAGATACTAAAAGTGTCTTCAAAGTCTTCTGCATCTTACAAGTTGATGGCTGATTGATGATATCATAACCTTGAAAATGCCCTCAAGTAGAGCAAATCTTTATAATATGGTCCTTGTATGACTAAAAAAATAACAATGTTATGATGTTTCTTGTGTTCAAATGCTTCAGGGTGATTTTGTTAGATTTTTCCATAAGAGAATCATTCAAATGAACTTGACTCTTGTGGTAGGTTCATAGACTTGTTGGGCTTGCTGCCTGGAATGCCAGAATATTTATTTATTTTCATGGAGTTATTAAAATGATCATTTCCTATTTTCTAGGGGAAAGACCTAACTCACTCAATTTTGTGAGGCAACAGGGACTGACTTTTAACCAGACTGGAAATTAATAAGAAGATTTCAGAGACAATTGTTTCAAAGAGTTTGATAAAACAAATAAGCAGCAATAATAAAATAGCTTTTCACTTTAAAAAGGAAACTGTACATTTTAATGTGTTTAGATCAAATTTTAAGCATCAGTTTTGACTTGTGACCCATCTGCCTCAAATGGAAAATACCAAGATCCTGAGGATGAACCATCTGTACCTTTCACTGAACTGTCTTAAAAAGGTGCATATTTTCTCAACAGCTGAGCCATTTCTTCATCCATCAAGATTATTTCTTAGTCTCTGTTTATCTTTGAGCATGTACCAATGTAAAATGAGTCGATTTGGGGGGAAAAACCTCTTCCACTTCTTCCTGCCTTGAGACTCTTCCATGTCAGCCTTTCCTTGTTCTGTCATCAGGTTGCTGTACCACAATCACTTCAAGCACTCAAAGGAAAAATCAAGGTATAGTTGTCCTTTAAATCTCTTTCTCTACTCTACAGCAACTTTTTTGGCAATATTTTTCTTGTGAGTACTCTTTAAAAACATTTCCTGGGTAATGGCTGGGGGCACTGAAACACAGTAGACAGTAACAAGGATGACAGAGTATATGGGCTCCAGTGGTTGGTGGAGACTATGGGAGGGTGCCATTTGGGAAGTGGGTATATAGATGAATAAAATTGTTTTGGATGTTCTGTATTAAATACACAAAAAAATCTATAAATAATAATAATAATAAATAATAATAATAATAAATAAAAAATCACACAACAAAAGACCAGAAGGAAAAACAAACAAAACATTCCCTACCCCTCCTTCCAGTTGGATCACAGTTCTTTGGCTAAACTGAAGGATCTATTAATATGATTTATAACATTGAATATTTTTAGTTCTCCAATCACATTATATTGTTTTCTATCTTGATGACTCTTCAAATCAAGTTCCCCATGGTCAGAATGCTTTTACCTCTATTCCTCACCTTGATAATTCCTTTACTTTTCATGTGACAATTCAAGTTCATGTCTATTACTAGCTATATGTGTTGTCTTTCCAAATGCAACTATAAAAACTTAGAACTTTGACATCTAGAAGGAAATAGTAAAAAGGCATTCCAAACAATGTTATAAATAAATTACCTTCGTATGAGTATATTGATTCAAAATTGTTAACCCACATTGACAGAAAATGTGAACAATCCAGCTTAATCTTTGTAATTCACCCAGACTATCACTTGCAGTTTGTTGGCATGCCAAAATGAAACTACTATAGTATCATAACATATTAAAACCAATTAAAAATGTAGTCACAGCCAGGCATGGTGGTGCATACCTTTAATCCCAGTACTCGGGAGGCAGGGGCAGGCGGATCTCTGTGACTTCAAGGCCCACCTGGTCTACTTAGTGAGTTCCAGGACAGCTGGGGCTACAGGGAGACCCTGTCTCAGAAAGACCAAGAAAACAAAATGTAGTCACACTGTGATAGATACATGAAGCACATTCCAAGAATACATTTTGGCATATCTACTTCCACATGGGGTCATGCTGTTCTGTGCACTAGATCTAATGCTTAAAACAATGATGGGTCCTTTCAGGTATAAAATTTAGGACATTCATCCCTTCCCAGTGGCCAAATGATACATTACTACAGACCTTTTAAAATCAATATTCTGTTAAAAATGACTTTCACGTGTTAAAATGCTTCAATGCTTTCATCTTTAATAATATTTCTGAGCAAGAAAATTATAATATTCATTGAGTTTTGCTAAAATAGTGGACTTTTTTCAATCTTGTGTTTTCATTGCATTTGAACACTTTCCAAGATAAGGTTTAATAAGTGCAAGAAAATTATTTATCTGAAATTCAGTTATGCAATGATTTAATAGTCAATATTATTTTCTGTTTCTGCAATCCATAGATCATATTCTCTGTTAATTTCTCTTACCTGGGAAAGTAGACAGGCTGCTGCAATATTTGCTAACTGCTTGTGAATATATCCTTCAAACAACTGATTTTGTAAAATGTAGAGGTCTGGCCTTTCAGATCTTAAAGCTAATAGAACTTTCATCAATAGAAAAGTGAAGGTTACATAAAATCTTCCTTCCATTGTTCAGATTCTATACAAATTAAATAACTCTCCAACATGCAGTTGATATGCCCGCTGATGTGTTAGCAAGTCAGAGTTTAGTTCAGAGATTTTCTTTTCAGTTCTCAGAATACCCCTAGTGAGGTGTAGATGTTGGAAAGAAACACTTCTTTCAATTCAAAGAAATATACTTAATTCATATGGAATTTCTTTCATATAGTTGAGTGGCACCTTGTAGGAAACATGAATTAGAAGGTCAAAGAACTAAACATTATTCTCAGTTGTGTGACTGTTTTATTGCTTTAGGTTATGGAAAGTTACCAAAGCAATTATCTCGCTCTTTCTCCACATGTACAGATAGAGACAATTTTCCCCACAAATAAGCATAGAAAATCTGAAATTGCTGCAACTTTATTAAATTACCATTTCAAGAAAATAATGTTTATTTCATGAAACTACAAGATTAAAAGAATTTTATGAACTGTATTTTATTTAGGATTATTGATAACAGTTTTGGATCTAGGGATCAGGCTGGGAACATACAAGTCTAATGAGCAGATGTTTTCTCCTCAGAAAGTTTTCAAGTCTGAGGAGCGAAAAAAAATACAAAATCAGATGTCACAAGGAAGATGAACATAACAACCAGGACCAAGATTCTATAACCATAACATAAAGCTGACTGGTGTTGGGTGGTTAAAATTAGAAACTGAAGACAACTGATGTTAAAAGGCTGTTTGGTTCCTGGCTAAGAAAATTTCTTTTAGTAACAGTAACCATAAATTGACAAAAGCAGCATCCAAGTGGTTATAGAGGCCTTGCATAACATTCTAAGGGGCTTGGACTCTTCCATATCAGTGTTCTAAATATGACATGATAAATGCTATAGCAGAAAGATTCATTTTGAGATGAATTGCAGAGTTTAAAGGTTTAAGACATGTAGCTAAGCTAATACTTGTATTAGTTTTCTAAATACAGTTATATCCAGCTGGTCTGGTATCTTGGTAAAAAACAAAACGAAACATAAACTGCTAGTAAAGACATGTTTTCACACTAGGTTAAATGTGGAGAAATGCTCTTTGAAAGATGTAGCTTAATATTGCACCAGTGGGCATATTTTGCCACTCAGTTGTTGTTATAGTTCATAAGACTCACAACAAGGTAAGACTGATGATTTTTTTTCCTGCCACTATCATGAATAGCACCTTACAGGACTATGAAAGCTAGAGAGTAGAGATGAAGTCGTGATTTGTCATAGACGACACAAAACAGCTTTGAGGATACCCAGCCTTTCTTTAGTTAGCATGCTTCCCTATCCAAGACCCGGTTCAAAGACAACCTCCTCTGATAGCCTGTTTTTGAGTCTCACTGATGGCCTCACTCCTCCTCTCCAAAAAGACTATCAGTCATCTTTTGTATCCACACATTCTTTTGCATGTATCTTGATTGTGTCTATCTAAACCCTAATCTCATACTATTGTCCTATTATTTTCCCTGCCTCTACATATACTTTGGTGTGAAGTAACAAAATCTAGACTCATTTTTTTTCAGAGGATTGGTTGAAAAATGAGGAAAGTGCATGAGGGAATTCGTGCATTCATTGGAACTGGAGAAATAAAGAGGTTAGAGAAGCATAGACCCATCAAACAGGAAAATATATTAGGGAATGGTAGAAAAATACAAACTAAATAGTATTGGTGTGTACTGGTTAAAGACAGATCATCTGATTTTTCTTTCTTTCTATTTTTTTTTTTTTTTTTGGTTTTTTTGAGACAGGGCCCCCTGTAGCTCCAGCTGTCCTGGAACTCACTATGTAAACCAGGATGGCCTTGAACTCACAGATATCTGCCTGCCTCTGCCTCTGAGTGCGAGTGCTGGGATTAAAGGCTTGCGCCACCACACGCGGCTCTGATTTTCTTTTAACATATTTAAGTAGCAAGGACAAGAACTAATAAGATACAGTTCCAGAGAATAATTCATAGCTGAAAATTTTACTGCTTAAAATCTGGTTTATTTAAGTGGTTAGAGATAGAAATTCCTGGTCAAGAAGTCTTGGATGGTTGTGGCCCAGAAGTAACTAGAAGAGTATTAATGGTATAATGTTGAATAAAATGTATTGCTAAATGATTTTATACTCCAGTTAGGAGAGAGAGTAGATCAAGGGTAGCCATGAGTAGTAAAAGAGAGACAATGGCTTAAATGAGAAAACAGAACATTTAAAATATTGTTTATTTCCAGTTCCATACATTTACCTACAAATTTCGTTTTTAACAGTTGAATGATAGCCCATTGTGCACATGTATCATACCATAAATATCCATTCATCAGTTTGATGGATATCAAGGTTGTTTCCATTTCCTAGTGTCCTAGTTTGTTTCTTCATTGCTGTGACAAAACACTCTGACCACTACCAACTTGGGGGAGGAAAGGGCTTATTCAACTTACATCTCCCAGGTCGTAGTTCATCAGGAAGCCCAAGGTAGGAACTCAGGGCAGGAACCTGGAAGCAGGAACTGGAGCACAGGCCATGGAGGCATGCTGCTTACTGGCTTGCTCTCTTGGCCCCTGCTCAGGCTGCTTTCTTATGCAACACAGGCCCACCTGCCAGGGGTGGCATCAGCCACAGTGGGCTGGGCCCTCCCACATCACTCATCAAGAAAATGCCCCACAGACATGGCCAGAGGCCAGCCCAATGGAGACAATTCCCCAAATGAGGCTCCCTCAACCCAGGTGTGTCAACTTGACACTAAAACTATCCAGCACATGTAGCTATTGTATAAATGTCAGCAATGAACATCTAATGAACAGGTATCTCTGTAGTAAAGTACAGAGTTTTGGGGGTATATGCCCAAGAATTGTATGACTGGTTCATATAGCTGATTGATTTCTAGGTTTTTAAGTAATCTCGATTGATTTCCATAGTAGCTGTGCCAGTCTGCATCCACATCAGCAATGGATAAGAGTTCCTCTTTCCCTACATCCTTGGTGGCATTAGTCCTTATTTGTCTAATGGATCTTTGCCTTTCTGACCAGGGCAAAATAAAATTCAGAGTGGTTTTAATTTGTATTTCCCTCATAAATAAAGATGTTAAACATTTTCTTAAATATTTTAGTCATTTTCACTTTATCTTTCAAGAGCTCCTTGTTCAGAGGGTGTCTGATTATAATCATGATATGGGGGAAAAAGAAAAGGGAAGAACTCCCTGTTCTTCTCTTTGCCCATTTTTAATTGGGTTTTGGGGTTTGTGATGTTTAGTTTTCTTTTTCCAGTTCTTTGTATATTCTCAATATTAACAGATCTTTTTTTTTTTCCACTCGGCAAGTTGCCTCTACCCTCAAATGATGTCCTTTGTTGAAGTGAATACATGTGTTAGAGGAGTCCTATTTAGAAAGTTCTTTTCCGTGCCTATGCATTCCAGTGTATCCCTTATTTTCTCCTCTATCAGGTCTTAAAGTCTTTGCTCCATTTTGAGTTTGGTTTTGAGAAGAGTGAAAGATAGGGTTGTAGTTTCATTGTTTACAACTTGCTATCCAGTTGGACCAGCATCATTTGTTGAACATGTTGTCTTTTCTGTAATGTCTTCTTTTTCTGGCATTTAACTGGCTATATGAGACTCAATTACATTATACCAAACAATTGTTTTTACCCAAAGTACACTAAGCATTAATGTCATAAAATATCACCCTCCAAATGATCATCATAGCTAGTTAGAAGCTGAAACCCATGTGTGTTTCATCATAATTAACATATCCTTCATAATTTCCTTTTATGCTCACCGTTCATGTGTAACACATACCCATTTACAATACAAACTTATTTCTCAGCAGTGGAAGAACTATTCTGGAGGAAGCTAAACAAGAATACTGTACACAGCTCATCAAAGAAGCTCCTTTATGCAACAGATGGAGGCTACTGCAGAATTACACATAAGGTCAGATGCAGAGAACATATGTCTAAGAGATGCTCAAGTACTAGGTGACACAACAACAGTTGAACCTCTAAAACTAAGGCTCATGGAACATAGCAGAACAAGGGATAGAGAGAACACTAATGCATCCCTCAACTCTTACCAGTAAAACTTCCTTAAACAGCAGAGTATGATGCACACAGAAGGCCACAACTAGCCAAGTTTTAAAGAATAAGAGATTGTAAAGTGTAGGATAGGACTCCTATATGGAACCTCATCCACTCATGGCTCAGGGACCATTGTGGAAGAAGGGATGGAAAGATTGTAATAGCCAGGTGTGGTTCATGAACACAGGGAAGCAGAGGCTTTCAGGCACTGGAAGCTGGTACATGTGAGCTGTGGCAATGGTGGCATCGAGTACAGGACACATGTCAACTCAATTAACCAAGGGCCCAAAGGGGAGGAGAGAAATAGGTGGTGGGCCAGTACTAGACTGAGAACTATTGCAGAATGATTGCTGCTGGGTAAGGGAGAGTGTGACTTACATACTATCACTAGTTGGTCTGACTAGACTCCAGTGAATGCATTTACACTGAAGAACATTTGGGTACAAATGCCTAAATGAATAGTTCTTAATATGTATGGTGGAATACATGAGGTCCTCTTGGGGGATAAAGGAGGCATGGATGGGGGAGGTGGTCTAAATTTGATTAAGAAGTGTTGTATGAAATTACAAAAGCTCAATAAAAATTTTTAAAAGCAATAAAATGTGGGAAAAATTAAAATGCTCTCACTTAAGAAGTAGTTCCCCAAAGGGGTGATGAAATGATTGAAGTACAGAAGTCAAAGAGTAAACCTGCAAGATCAGTGATTTATCAGTGATAAATATTTGACTCTTCAGTAGTCAAGAATAATAGACCTTTAATGATTGTCATGCCCTAATTTCCAGACCCCATGAATACCTTGAATTATATAACAAACAAGAATTAATATGTAATTAGGTTGATTCATCAGCTGATTTTAAAATGGAAATATTGTGCTGGATTATCAGAGGCATTTAAAATAAAGGTAAATATCTTTATAACAGAGAAGAAAATGGGAAGACAGAAGTGTTTTTGGTGCTTTTGGATGCAAAAGGTGTCAATCTGCCCTTGCTAGCTTTGAATACTGAAATGGGCCATAGAAAAAATTATGTGGACAGCCTTTAGAAGCTGGGAAAAGGACAAACGGGTTCTGCCTTAGAGATTTCAGGAAAGAGAATAGTCCCATTGTTAACTTCATTTTACCTTAGGAAAGTTTGCGTCAGAGGCCTGAGTGAGAACTGTGGGATAAAAATGTGATTGTAGAGCAGGGAGGTAGATCAGCCTGTTGCACAAGCATGAGCTCAGGTTCACAACACCCATATTAAAATGACAGGTATGATCCCAAGCACCTATAAATCTTGCATAGGGGAGGGAAGGGACAGGTGGGTCCCAGAGCTTGCTAGTCAGCCTTGTAGGTAATTGATGAATGCTAGGTTCAGTCAGAGGCATTGTCTGAAAAGATAAGGAGGAGTGTTTGGCCTCCAAATGTATATACATATATGTACACGTGTGCATACACATGCATATGCTACACAGGGAAATACTTTTTTTTCAAGTTATTGTTCTAAATTGCTAAATTCATTGTAACGGGTTACAGCTGCAGTAGGATTTATAATACAGACATTTCCAACAGAATTCGGTAGTTTTAGAATATTGATTAAATTGAAATGTTAAAATGGGAAAACTTTGGTACAGTAGAACTAGTACTGGCCTTGAAATAATAAAACCTGACTTTATCCTTGACATTTACAAAATAATCAACCAAATGGGTTTGTAGCAGCACTTAAAATTCTACAATTTACCTCTTTCCCTTTCAAAGCTGAGTAGGATTTTAAGCATCAAAGATATTTGAGTCCACTGAACCTAGCATGTATCTTCTTCAGTTCTGTCTTATTATGTATAATTTTCTCCTAAGGATTTTTGTATTTCTAAAAGAAGAATTTTTTTTCACAAAACAGATGAAATTCAGAAACAAGAATCAGACAGGCAATGACAGAAGAGGAAATGGGATGAGAAATTTCCTTAACTTTTTCAAATTAGCAAATAGGAAACTTGATGATTCACACATTTGGTCTTAGGCCTTCCCTGCAGAATCAAAATGCAATAGAAAAGCCTTGAAGTCTTCATGCAGACACTATCTTCATCTGTTCTGAGAGAGCATGCCTACAAATCTGTGTCAACCTCCTTGTCACGAATCATTAATGTTGGATGGCTACCTGATGCAAGTTGCTGAATTTTCAACACAAACTATCTTCTTTGACTTTATTGGCCCTTTGATTTAGAGGCTGTGTAAAAGCCTTTCATGAGGTAGGCTTATATGGGACTGTGCTGAACAAAGATAGAAGAGTTTGTGTAAAAAGAGCTGATCTGCCTAAAACAAGGCACTCTAGACAGGCCGAGTATACCTCAGTCGATGAACTTGCACTGAAGAATGTCTGGGGACACTAACTTGACACAATAGGCCTTAAGACAAATGACAGAATGTATGAATTCCAGTGGGGGCCTATAGAAGGTGCTAGTGGGCAAGTAGGTATAAAGATGATTAAGATTAATTGAGATGTTCTATATAAAATACACAAAAATTCAATAATTAAAACAAAAGACAAAGGAAAATAATCAGGTATGTATTTGTCAGAAGAGCTGGGAAAGGAACTCAACATAGAATTGAAAGGGTAGGTACAAAGTGAGAGACAGAAGCAGGGGATTATGTCTGGTAAGGAAAACAACCTGGCTAACTCCAAGCCATAAGGAGACAAAGTAGGTTTTATTTCAGAGTAGTATGCTCTCCATCTGCAAAATGCATTGATTGCCTTTTTAATGGATTAGTTTATCAGATAATGTTTATGTGTTTTATAGGATATAGTGTAACATTTCAGAACCTTCTGCATACATTCTTTATTAATCAGCTAGGATATTTAGGTTTATTCAGTATTTCGTTAGGTATTTCTCTGTGATTAGGATGTTCAAAATCTGCGTGCTATTTTTAATCACACTTTATTATACTATTAGGCATAATCGTACCTCTGTGTGATAGAAAACAAGAATGCATTCTTCTTATTTGGCTATGACTTTCTACCAATTAACCAACCTAATCTCTGCCATTTCCTCCTCCTCCTGCTCCCACCTCCCATCCCCCAAGCAGTCAGTGCTTTCTTGTCCCTGCTGTGCAGCTCTCTACTTCTGTGAGCTCAGTGTTTTAGATTCGACATCTTCACAAGAATATACAGTACTTATCCTAAGTTTTATAATTTTTATCACAAAATGCTTTAGTATAGCATTCTGAAGATTATTTCATTAAGTACAAAAATGATGAATAAGAATGTTTGCTATGGAATAGAGTTAAATAATCTTCACTTGAATAAAATACACTACCTTGTGTTTTGCATTATATTCAAATGAAGTTTCACACGTTTAATATTCTCTCTTGGTTCTCAAAGAGATTAAGTAAATTTCTACTTCACTTAGGAATTTCCCATTGCTTCAGAAAAATACATACCAACTCACAAAAGGTGGAATTTATTGATGTATCACCTGTGTTGTGGCTGTGACAGCTTGTCATGTGTTTTGAAAAGAAAGTCATTAACTAAATGGAAATATAGGTCAGCTAACATTTCTGAATGATATTTAGGGGATCACTGAAATTATTGGAAATGTGCTTCCTATTTCATCATGCAGATGTCAAATTCCATTTCATATTCATTTATTTACAGTCATGTTCTCACTATCACCTGAACATGCAGCCAGTGAAGTTCGGGCATTTCATGGAGTTATAAGCTCCTGAATTTCTTCTTAAAAGTTATTATTGCACTGATTTTACTTTTCAGCTTTTCAGTGCATGTAACATCTTATTCTTAACCAGGACACGTGTCACTGGCTCCTTTTATTTACAAGCTGGAATGGCCCTACATTGGAGGTACTCGAAGGAGGCAACTATTTTATCTATAACAAAGGGATTGCACATCCCAGAATTCATTCTATAAAACTCAATACGGTAAATATGCATAGAATTATCATTATCACTGAGTTTGCAAGAGAAACACTGGAAATGCATGTATGCATATATCTATAAATTCCATATGCTTAGTATTTGACAGACATGTAGGAAATAAAAACGTTGCTATATAAACCGATTACATAATATCAGAAATTTCACACCATTTTCTGACAATCATATTTTAGCATATAAATATCAGTCTTTGTGTTGTATTGTGTCACAATGCTTGATTTCAAAAACTCTTGGAGTTGCTGACTTATGTTTCATAAAAAAAATTAAGTAAATTTTGACTTGGGATTGAGACAATTCTCAACGACTTCTGAAATATCTTTAAACATATCTTTTATTGTGCATTTGTGCAAAGATTCATACAGAATATTCATTATTGTAAAATCAAAATATCAGTGGTTCTGAAAAAGGTTGAAAATACTTTATGTCCTGCAGTATCAGATATCCAGTCAAGATTTAATTATTTAAAAATATTATTTTTATTTTATGTGTATGAGTATATTGCCTGCATGTAGGTAAGTGCACCCATGTTGTGTGATGCCTGTGAGGACAGAAAAGGCTGTCAGATCCCCTGGGACTGGAGTTACAAACAGTTGTTAGCTGTTGAGCTATCTCTCCAGCCCCAAGATTTAATTCTTTACGTTGAAATAAAGAAGCACATCCACATCATTAGTATACAAATTTGCTTTCGTCATTAGTGGATGATAAAATTATATATATATATATCAAAAATTAATTTAGAAGATATTTCTTCTTATGATCTGCTATTAATAAATTTTGATTTGTGTAGATTTTTATATATTTGTATAGCCAGGCTTCTGTAAAAATTTCTTGTCTGAAAAGGGTCATGAGTGGAAAATCTTAAGAAGACCCAGGATAAATAACCTAGGGTATTTTTGCATTTTTAGTTGAATTTTTGCAATTTTTATACAGTAAAATTTGATGCCATTTAGACTCACTCCCCTCTCAGCATCTCCCTTCCCCCTACTGTCTTCCACCAAATGTAATGACCTATAGAGTATGATTTGTGTCCTCAGTGTCTTTCTATGTGAATCTACCCACTGGGCCCACCAAGAGTCCCAACACTGTAAGACACTCTCTCCCCCTCCCAGAAGTCATTATTTGCCACATTTCTGATTTTTGAATGACTTGGGTTTATCATTCTATCAGATGTGCACTCTACAGACACAAATATGTGTTACATAGGACTGTCCTCTGACAGACAGCAGAGACACCATCTTCCCAAGCTCTGTCGTGCTTGCTTGCCTAAGATCACAGCTGACCTTGTTAACTGTTTATGTTCCAGCAAGCTAGGGGGAGTCCAGGAACCCTCACCTGGAAGTCCAGCCACACCTCCCAATGAACAAGTTGAAACTAGATGCAGGTGGCCTGGAGAAGGAGCTTTCAGGTACATAGGCTAGGGGGATCCTAGGGGAGGTGCTCTTGCCATTTTTATGTGGCTATGAGGAAGGTGCCATCCATGATTGGATGGACACTTTCTATTGTGGCCATAGAGGGGAGCACTCACATTCCTGTGAGTAAACCTTCACCCTCATCTCTGTAATTAAGCCCAATAAAATCAGTGGATTTCCAGCAACATCATAACTCAGTTTGTCACTAGGATCTAAGGAGGAGGGGTGGAGTTTGTTTACACCTTCCCGGCAAGAAGAAATTTTAACAACACATAAACACCAGGAACTAAATCTATGAAAGCATAAGTGCTGTGGCTGGTCTTCTCATTCTCCTTATGAAGAACAATGATATCTACTGCTTAATGAGTAAAGATGTAAGTAGAAGATAGGTGAAAGAACCCAGATTACTCTACAGCAACATTATGGTTTTAGACAATAAAAACAAGATGTAATAAGCACACATAGGGAAGGAAGTAAAGTAAAAGCAAGTGAACAAAGAGGTAATTGAGTGAAATTTTTAAACGTTCTGATGGGAGACTTCAGAGATGGCTCAGTGGTTAAGATCATGTACTTTTCCTACAGTGGACCAATGTTTAGTTTCAAGTACCCACCTGATTGTAACTCTATCTCCAGGGAAATCTGATGCCTCTCTGGCTGCTACAGGCACCTGAATGCATGTGCACATATTCATGCAAAGATACACATCCTTAAAAAAGTAAAGAGAAACTTTTAAATAAATGTTTTTTGATGGCTCTGTGCTACATTTTTCTCTGTATAATAAGCCAGAAAAATTGGAAGTAAAAGTTACTATATTGTTCAAGGGATTCAAAGTAAAGTTTGTCATTTCCTGTATGCATCAACATCCTGAGATTGCATTTAGTACAGCAAGAAGATTGCCTTGTGCCATTGAAGATACACACAACACATATGTATATATGTTAACCTGTTTGAAAACCTTGTACGTTAGAATAACTTTAAGTACTTTGATATTGAGAAATGAAAATTAAGTGATGTGAATGTTAGAGAGCCACACTGTATAATTTTGATTGTTGTAAAGATCATTACTTGAACAAAGGGCAAGGAAGTTGAAGAGACATTCCTCATCCTCTCATCATCAAATAAAGCTGTTTACATGCAACATCCTCTGATTTTTCCCTCAATAATAGAATTTATGAAGGTAGGTTGGTCTCTTTCTTCTGATTATGAACTTTTCAACTATGTTCCCAGCACCTGTATTAGGGATGGGCAAATGGTAACTATAAACAAATATTCAATGAGTTCAGACTAATCTGATAATCTCTACAGGTATAGAATTTTCCTTTAACATTATAATTTAAACAAGTCTCATCTTTTCAAAAATTTTCCTTAAACAGATTGCAATTTAACCATGTCTCATCTTTTCAAGTCCCAGAATATAGTATTTGTTAACAAAATTCATGTAATATGAATGTGTTTAATTTTTCAGGATAATTTAAAATACTATAATCAAGAGAAAAGATAACAATAATGCCAGTGAGTATGTGGGAAAAGATGAACACATATTCACTGCTCTCGGTAGTGTGAAACTAATGTAGTCATGGAAATAAGTGTGGAGGTGTCTCAAAATTTTTAAACTAGAACGAGCATAGACTCAGTTGTATCAATCTTGGGCATACAGCTGAAGTAATCTGTACTCTACCACAGAGAAACTCACATTCTATGTTCACTGTGCCATATTCACAATTGCTAGGGCTCAGTCTAGATTTTCATCAGCAGATGAACCAATAACGAATTTCGGCATCCAGTGGAATTTTATTCAGTAGTAAACAAAAATAAAATAATGAAATTTATATAAAAGTGGGTAGATCTGGAAAATACTTTTTAAGCAAGACTAGGAAAGACATATATTGCATGTTGTCTCAGATACACAGACTCTAGGT
>NW_008355775.1:687042-696683 GCF_000622305.1 Nannospalax galili
AATATGCTTTAGTGTGGGTATTGGCTATGAAACTACATACAGAATCATAAGATGAGAAAAAAGAAGTGTGGAGGAAAGGGGAGCAATAGGGTGTATGTGACATGACAACAGAACAAATACCAGCTGAGAAGTTATGCAGGAAATTCAGAAGTTGGGAGAGAAGAGGAAGGGGAGGAGAACTAAAATCAAATCTTGTTGGAAAATGTCATAATGAAACCCAATATTGTATATGTTAATTTGAATTTCTTTCAATATTTTTATTGTTTCTTTGAGAATTTCATACATTATATTCAGATTGTGCTCAATCCTCCCTCCCCTACCTTTACCCCCTTACTGCGTCCATGAATCCATGTCCTCTACTACTATTAATTTTTTGAAGGCCTATCGAATCTAATTTGTGTTACCAAAATGCTCTTGGGTGTAGGTCCATCTCCTGGAATTGGGTCAATCTAGCCAGCTTCACACTCTTAAACTTTCCTCCCTCTCCCAGAAGCTATGAGTTGTGAATAGTTTCTCAGCTAGTGCTGGGCACCCTGCCCACCTTCCTTTCCATCTATGATTTTTGTCTGTTTGGGGCTTGTGGATGTCTTGTATACAGTGTCACAAGCACTGTGGGATTATATGTGCAACTGCCCTGTTGTGTCCAGAAAACATAGTTTCTTTGTATTCATCCACCACCGTTGACTCTTACAATCTTCTCCCTCCTCTGCTGCAATGATCCCTGAGCCTTGGGAAGAGAGGGTCAATATAGGTATCCCATTTAGAGCTGAGCACTCCATAGCCTCTTATTCTCTGCATGTTGACCAGCTATGGGTCTCCGTATTAATCACCGTCTGCTGCAGGAAGAAGCTCTCCTGGTGAGACTTGAAAGATGCACTAATCTGGGGCTGGAGAGTTGGCTCAGAGGTTAAGAACACTGACTGTTCTTGCAGAAGACCTGGGTTTGAATCCCAGCATACACATGGCAGCTAACAACTGTCCATAACTCCAGTTCCAGGGGATCTGACAGCCTCTTCTGTATTCTACAGGCATTGCAGGACATGGGCGCACTTATCTACACACAGGCAATACACACATACACATAAAATAAAATAATATAATAAAGTAAAAAAGAAAGATGTACTAATCTATGTGTATACCAATTAGTTATTAGAAGTAGGTCTAATACTATGGCTATTTATCAGAATAATAGCAATAGGTTCTCCCCTGTGGCCTATGAACTGTGTAGTAACAGGTTCTTGTCCCCAGTAACAATGGCCGGTATGCCCCATTTTGTAAAGCTGTTCTTAAATTCAATCATAAAGTGATTTGTTACTCCCTTAATAATCACTTCACTATTATACCAGAGAATGTATGTTGCTTCGTCACTAATTATTGTAGCTCACAGGGCTCACATTGTGTTTAAGATTGGTGATTACTTTTCTGCTACCATACATAGCACCTTCCAGCACTATGAAATCCAGGCAGTAGAGATGAAGTTCTGAGGTTAACACCAGGCTTGGTTTCTCTTTGCTCTATACCTCATGTATATATTGTTTTCAGCAATAGGACCTTACCATCATGTTTGGGTGGGTAACCAAGAGCAATGTCAATAGCAAGTATTGGATATATGGGTATATATAGTACCTCTGATCAACAACTCCAAATGAGGGAGTCCATTATTAGAATTGGACTTTCTCTTGCTAGGTATGTGATTTCTGGTAGGGGCATTGTCCCCTTGTTATAGGCTAACTCCATTTAAACTTTTAAAAAATATTTTTATTAAGTGCTTGTGCATTTCATACAACAGCTCTTAATTAAAATCAGTCCCCACTTCCCCACCCATGCTCCCCATATCCCTCCCAACTGGACCACGTGTATTCTGTCATATATATTAAGTCCTATCTGGTCAAGCATTGGTACTCAAATGTCCTTCAGTGAAAGTCCATTTAAACTTTCTGTATTATATACATATATTATTATATTAATAATATTAATTATGTATAATGATATTAATTACACACAATTAAATATATGTTTATATATTCTTTAAAGAAGTTTCTATGGTAGTAGTTTCCATATGCTTTTTCAAAAAGCCCTTAGTATTAGTTATCCTTCCCTTACTAATGTACCTTATTGTGAGTTCTAATGGTGTGTCCAATTATAATGATCAGGTGAATAAATAAATGCATTATTTAGTTAATGATGAATACCCTCATTAAGCTTAAATGTCTCAGGCAGTAAAGAGTAAAAAGAGAATTATTTTTATATTTTAAATGTATTTGTATTGGGTAAGGAGAATATACTAAAGTAAAAACTAAAAGTACTTGACTTATAACATTTTGAGGTGAACACGAGAAACTCCTGAATTATAGTTATTTATGTTCACAATGAAGCAGCTGCATGAATCACTGGTCTAATCTTGAATGATATTTCTAATGTTACTTTATGGTATGCCATTAACATGATGATTTATCCCATTTTAAAGGCCTCTAACCATCTGTAGATATAACAGATTTCAGATGTTCAACAGTGCACACTGTCAAGGACATTTTGTCTGTATTTAACTCACATCTCCGGTAACATTCTTATTTAACGTGGAAAAAAGTATGTACCAATTCTCTGAAAAAAATTCCTGACAGAAGCCAAAGACATTAAGTTTCTTTAAAATAGTGATAAATAATAGTAAAACATTAGGTGATGGGACTAGAAATGTATCTTAAATATCTTAAAAGACCACAAGAAAGGATAAGGAGAGAGCCGGTCATGTGAACTGCCTCATCACTCTCACTGCTAAACCTTTCTTATGCAGAAATTCTTATTATGCGTTAATCCATTAACCACCTAGAAACTGTCTAAAGTGGATGTATAGACCATAGCACTTAAAACTACTGTTGACATTTATAACCTGCAGTATACTGAGTAGTGCATGTCTTACTGTACTTATGCACATATAAGCATACACATGGATACATACATGTAATAATGTGAGCTAAATAACCAAGCAAATACATATCAAATGTTCCCAAATATGGTGCTCTTTACCAGTTAACGTTTGCTATAAAGAAAAAATGTGTAATTTAATATAGTAATAAATGTAGTCACATCAATTTCATAAAAAAATGAAATATATCTGGCCATGGAAAATTGTATATTTATAAATGTATTATAAAATAGATTTTTAATTTGTTTATGAGTGTGAAAGATTGAGGTACTGTGCATACATAGCCACATACCTTACACATACCTTATATGCCATTCTGTTATGCTATTACTTTTTACTAAAGTTAAATAGTTAAAGCACTTGAAGCAAAGTCTAGCATGAACTGATTACTAACAATTATCAATTTTACTGATTATGGTGATGGAGACATGCAGTCTTAACTATTCAGGAAGCTGAGGTAGGAGGATTGCAAGTTCAAAGCCTCCCGGTGCTACAGAATGAGCTCAATGCCAACCTCGGTAATTTAGAAAGATACTGTCTCAAAGTAAAGGTACAATAAGGTTTGAGGACATGGCTCAATGGTGTAGTGTTTTTGTGTTTGCCTGGCATTGTTCAAGGTTGTAGGTTCAACCCCTATCACTTCAAAATTATATGCATATATTGATTACATCTTAATTTATATCCCATATATCTGAAATTCCAAATAGCAAGCAACAGCAAGACCTAGATTTTTCTGACACATGTACCATATTTACCATTCTCTTCTCTAATCTAGAGTTTATCTGCTTCTTTTTTGCTGTAAGATTGGGATTCCTTGATCAGATTTGATAGGTTTCCCCATCATGTTCCTCTCGAATGATCTGAGGTTATCTCTATGTGGTCCAAAATTTGTCCTCTCATCGTACCTTCCCGCTGCCTTTTTGAGTATCAGTACAATTTTTTTCTTCTCCGTATTTATTTTTGGCATTTTGTGTGTCTTGATACTTGGGTACCTATAATGGTAGCTTCCTGTAGAAGCATTTAACATTTCTAATGTTCTTGCCACTAGCAAGCATTAGAGAGAGCGTTCATCAAATATCAGACTACATGTTTCCATCATTGACTCAGTATTTCACTTCAATCACCACCATGCTATTTCATATTTATATATTTATATGTAGATTTAAAGGTTTTCAGAATAAGGAAAATAGTTCAGTTACTATTTTATCAAGTGTGATTCTAAACTTTTGTAAAAATAGGAGACACATAAATAACTGAAACTTTTATTCACTTACAGGATACTGACTTAGCACCAGTTTGTGTTGCTCACCAATCCAGAAACTTGGGATCCAAATGTCTATGGGAAAAAAGAAGATTCTGCCAGTGTAATCAGGAAGAGTGAAATGTTAAACCGTACATTTTAAAATGATTATATTATTCAGTAGGTTACAAAGGGGAAGCACTAAAGATAAAGAAAATACACTAAGATATTAATAAGGAAAAGTGGGGCCAGGAATGCTTTCTATAAAAGTACAGACAGAATAAATCATGAATTTGGAAAGTTTGACCATAAGAGCAAAGAGAGCACATGGCACGATTGGGAAAGAAGAGCAAACCCAGAAATAACTTGTTATTAAGCTGGAAAACATCAGTATAGATTTACTCACTTGTCTAAATATCACACTTTTGACCAATGTGGATGCAGATCATAATGGAAGATGATCGTTTGAGTAAATGATTATCTGAAATAAGTAAAGCACGAGGAACCAACTGGTTTGTTCAATATGTGAACATATTCCTGAATATTCTTCCTTGTATAACTGAAAAGTCAATGCAGGACACATGTAAACAGTAGGTCTATGTACTGTTAATGTCTATTGACATCAGAAGATTCCTTAAAAACAAGAAGTACCTATAGGACTCATGCATATTTCTCTCACAGTAGGAATTTTAAGCAGAAAAAAGCAGAAATGACTAGGGATGCAACATGAACTCCTTTGCAACGAACAATGTGAAAAGAAGTTGCCTGAAATAAAATGGTTTGTCGCTTGAGTGACTTTAGTGACTAACAGCTAGAGATGTTGGCCAATTAATAAGAAAGCACCAATGCCCCTAAATCTCAGTGCTAAGAATTTAAGTATAAAATGGTTTTATCAATAACATCTTAATGAAATGTTCAGCTGCAGCTGAAGAACCGCGGTCCACTGAAAGCCTAATGAAGTACTAGATGAGCAATTACACGTATTGTTAAAAGATCAATCTGCAATGATTATTTCTGTAATTTGGGAAGAAAATTAAAATTAAGTTTAATGAATATGTATTTCTTCCTCAAAGTTGAAAAGGCTTACACCTGTATAATTTCTTAAAAGAAAACCTACCCAGGGAAAAAAATAGAGACTATACCATTCTTAAAACATTGAGAATCCAAAACCATTTCAGTGAATATATTCGTTACAGTTAGAATTGAGAATTTGTTCTGCTTCTGGTACTTCCCAAAGTCCAAGAATGTGAGGAAGGTAACTGGCTTCACTTCTCATCAATTTTCCCTTAGAACCATGTGGGGCCTAGAGATTGAACTCAGGTACTTAGGCTTGGTGGCTAACCTCTTTACCCTCTGATCCACCTTGCCAGCCCACAAATGTTGTTCATATGCTATTTCTACTTTACGTGTGCTATTTATATATATATATATACAACACACACACACTCACACACACACACATGCTGTGACAATTTAATGCAGATATGAAAATCTGGTGCTGCCCTTAACATACATACATCAGCACTGTAATTTACTGATACTGTTGTGGGCACAGACATCACTGTGCAGTGCAGTCTGAGAATAAGTACTGGAGTAAAGGAAAGATGAATTCTGTTCAAATATTATTCAGGCACTCTAAGGGAAATTCATCTTTAATAACTTAGAATGTGAAGACGTTTGCAATGACAAGGAAATGAACATTTGCAAAGTCTGACAACCAAATTGTATCACATTCTTTTTAAAAAATCACGATGAAAATCTCCTCTGCTAGTTCGCAATGGAGTATCAGGTCAGTCTCAGGTGTTTATAACACATTTCAAAGGATCACACTGTAGACTAACAGAAACGCTTCTCTACATTAATGCCTGGCACATGCCAGGTGGTTTAGAATAATCATTTTCCCATCACTATTTTTACCACATCAACCCATATACTGTTTGCCCACCTTGTCTAAAGGAAAGAAAGTGATGTCATAAGTGACTTTTCCAACATGCTTCTATATTCTACAGAAATAAGATGGTATTCTTTATCTTAAAACTAAAATGATAGTAGTATATATTGAAAAAAGATATGAAAAAATATTTTTAGACTTTCTTTGTAGACCAGGCTGGACTCAAACTCAAAGAGATCTCCCTGCCTCTTCCTCCTGAGTGCCTGTATTAATGGTGTGCACCACCACATCCAGCTCTACTAAGTTCTTAAATCAAAATATTCTTAAATAGTCCTTCCAGTATAAGTGAGTTTGTTGTCCTATAATAGGTGCAGTTGGGGCAAGTGGCTACTATAAAATCCAATTACTCTCCTTTGTTTCATTGAGCCATTCAGAAATAAAAACGTCTCTAAATTTTAAAATAGCTTAAAGCAAATTTGAAAGAAGTGTGATAAAATACACAGCTGCTCAAAGATAATTTCTGACTTCTATAAAAGCATGTACTTAATTTTTGATATTTTTAGAAATTGGACAAACAAGCTTATGGATTAGAAATTTACTGGCTAAGTTAATTTCCTTCTGAAAGCTAAAAAAGCGATTATGACTCCAGAGTCCTCAGAAGAAAGCTATAATGAAGACTACAGTCCTCTATTTTGCAAAATATAATCATCAGTAATTTTAGCAGTAATTCTGCACAACTGACAAAACATTTTGACTTCCTGAAATTATCGGGTTCCGTATGTATTTTGATTTTATAATAGTCTCCCTTCCCTCATAATAATAAATTATACCTATGATTATTTTTAATTAAATATTTATTTGGAGATAATTGTAGATTCATGATTTTTTGTGTAAAATAACACAGGGAGCTTCTATTTGTACTCTTAAAACAGTGGAACCCTGACCCTGTAGCGTAACATCTTTTCATTCAATTGTACAATGTTATAGCCAGGATACTGACATTATACAACTGATAAAATCCATTCATTTTATTCAGAGTTACCTAGTTTTACTCACACTCATATGCTTATTCATGTCTATGCTGTTTAATCAACTGAACAGATCTTATCTCTATACCTCTGTGGATATTTTTACATTAGTTGTTTGTACTTTCATCACCATCTGGATTACATGCTTGAGAAGCCACCATGCATTATTGACCTTGTGATTAAAAGAATAGTTGTCAGCAGCATGTTTGTGTGTATCTGTACGTGTTTTGCTGTGTGTGTGTATGTGTGTGATTGCAAAAAAAAAAAAATGTACATTTATTTTGTGATGCTGGAGACTGAACGCAGAAACTTATCATTCTTTGTCATTCTACACAAGCACTCTGCTGCTGAGCTGTAGGTATGGGTTGTTGATATATATGCACCTATGTCACACAATGCCCTCAGAAATCAGAAGAATGCATTGGGTTCCCTAGAACTGGAGTTATGGAAGTTGTTAGCTGCCACATGGGTCCTGGGAACCCAACCAGGGCCTTCTCAAAGAGGGGTCAGTGCTCTTAATCCGCGATCCAGTTCTCCAGTTCCATTGGTATATATAAGTTAAGTCCACAGATTCACTATAGAAATAAACTTAAATTTATTAATTATTCTATTTAGTATAATTTAAGTATGACTTTATGACTTCTATCCCCAAATTTCCATTGATTGCTCAAGAAAACACAGTATGAAGCTTGTCCTTGTTCATTCTCACCTCAGTTATAAACCAGAAAAAAAATTTGGGTAAAATGTGAGTGAGTTTTGTGCATTTTTTTAGGTTAAAACATCAGTTGTAGCTGGGCGTGATGGCGCACGCCTGTAGTCCCAGCACTTGGGAGGTAGAGACAGTCAGATCTCAATAAGTTCAAAGCCAGCTTGGTCTACATAGTGAGTTCCAGGACAGCTGGGGCTACAGGGAGACCCTGCTTCAAAAAGACTGAAACAGTTACTTAAACGATGATAAGAATAATTGTACTAGTTTTGTTTTTCTGATTGACTTTAATAAGTGTATGACTGAAACAATTATTTTATTTTTTCAATCTTTAAATTTTTAAATGCTTTATTAATTTTTAAAAATTTTATTTATTATTTTTATTTTATGTGTATGCATGCATTGCCTGCATGTACCTGAGTGCACCGGTGCTGGGAAATTCCGCGGAGGTCAGAGGAGGGCTTCAGAGTCCCCTGGAACTGGAATTAAGGACAGTTGGTAGCTGCCATGTGGGTGCTGGGAACCAAACCTGGGTCCTCCGCAAGAGCAGTTAGTGCTCTTAACTGCTGAGCCATCTACTCAGCCCTTATTGATTATTTTTATTTTATGTGTATGAGTGTATTCCCTGCTTGTATGTAAGTGCACCTATGTTGCACTTCTGTCACAGAGGGCAGAAGAGGGTGTCAGATCCCCGGGAACTAGATTACAAACAGTTGTTAGGTGCCATGTGGATGCTGGGAACTGAACCCAGGTCATCTGCAAGAGTAGCTAGTGCACTTAATCACAGTCATCTCTCCAGCTCCACCTCCCCCAATAGAACAATGATTTGAAAGTCAATAAAGACGATGAAAAATAGAAGTACAGTCAGAGAAATAACTATATATTTTTATTAGGACATATTAGGCAAACTCAGAATATCAATGGAAAAAATCAAAAAGAAATGTTTGATGATTTCTGTAAACTGTCAATTTTCCTAAGAAGTAAAACCCACTCAGATTAGATAGTATATGGAAATGTCAAGAGCAAACATTGGTCATATGCTTCTACCTGACTACCCTAGTTCATTGTGAAGCATGATAATAAAATACAGGTTGTAAATAACTGAAAACCTCCAGTTCCTAAACTACTTTCCATGACACTTGGAGGTAAATATCACTGAAGCCAGATACCAAGTTCTAGAATATGCTCTTACTAACCGTCTTGGTCCTGAAGCTCATGAGGATCATCATATTCAAATCCATTCTCAAGGGAAATTATTAGAAAATATGACTCATAAGCAATACATTTAATCACACACATGCATGTACACATAAACACACAGGCACTCTTGAGGAAGAATTAATATACTATATCTACAGATAAGTATAGCTTTCATTACTCACTTAAACAACTTCTTTTATTGCAATAAATGGGAACTATTATCAAATTCCACAGCTGGTCAAATGCTGAGAATAAGTTACTGAGGGAAGTCCAGGTGCAATTAATACATTTATTATGTTACCCCAACAACTAAGGCTCAGAGAACATTGTGGAAGGGAGATGAAAAAATTATATGGGTCAGAGGACCGGTATGCATGCTGGTAGATGTGAATTTTAGACATGACATTGAAACTGAGCCCATAAAATCTCCACAATGTGCTGTCCTAAACAAAGCTTGCATAATGGCAGCACCAGTAAATGAGGGAAAATTTACAGGGCCCGACTTCTACATGAAGAGCTACAGATACTTGTACTGGGAGAGAGAACCAGTTTTCTTCAGAGATGAGTTCCCTGATAGGTTATCCAATCCCAAATATCAGTACTAAACAATCACCACTAAATAGACTCAGCAGATTTTATATACATATATACCC
>NW_008355775.1:696935-708933 GCF_000622305.1 Nannospalax galili
AAACATCCTATAATTTTGTGCTTAGTATTTCCTAAAATTAAAAGCAATTTGTGTCTTATTATACTTATAAAGATCTCATCCGAGTTAACTCAGTTGGACTTTGTTGATAAATATGAACTGAAAAATATGTCTTTCATGTTACTAAATTCAAGAAATCATGAATTCTTAAATTATTTTCAATAAATGCTGTTGTAGCATCTCAGATGGTACAGAATAGGCCTGAAATTAGTCTCCTTTATATTGCAGATGTCAGTGCTCCTCTCCACCCCATGTTCTTTCCCTAATTTCTATTCCTTTCATCTTACACTGGGAGCACACGTTATTTGGATTAAAAAATTAGCAAAAGACAGGAAAGTTTTTGAAATTGCACTTCTCATAGTAATATAATTAAGGTTCAGATGAGTTATAAGCTTGTTGCTATTTTTTTAATTTCATTCAAAATTACATTACTGGGGTATTATTTGTTATTGGTTTTTAAATAAAAATATCTTCCACAATTCAGTATTTTTATTAACAAACAGATATACTTTATATCTATCTGGATTATGAATACTTAATTTCCACTAGTAGATTTTATTCCTTAGAACAGGACCAGTTGTGCAGATGAGCAGCTAGATGATATGTTTGTCACACTCCAGACACATAAAATTTCCCTTATTTCAACACTTTGAATGATTATGGTACATTTGTTGCAATTAATGAATTGATACTAGCATTATTTACTAAAGCCTATGGTTTAAATGGAGTCACCTACTGGCCTTCTTTCACTATGCTATTTGTTTTGGCACATAGGTATCTTACATTCGCAGAACAGTTTCACTGGTCTAAAAAAATTCCATACTTATCTCTTGGTCTCTCCTACCACCACCAAGCCGCCAGGAACCATTTTTTTACTGCTTCTGTTCTTTCTCCTTGTCCAGCATGTTACACAATTGGAATCATATATAGTAAATTTACTTCCAATTGGCTTCTTTCATTTAAATGCCACATACATTAAACAATTGTCCATATATTTTCATTTCTTGATTCTTCATTTTTTCCTTACAGAATAATGTTACCATGGATTAAACATTCAGTGGTTTATCTAGATGCCACTTGATGGATTGCTCTCTTGCTTCCAGATGTGGCTAATTATTGATAAAGCCACAGTAAATGTGTGCGATGGTTACTTTTAATTGTTAGCTTGACATAATGTAGAATCACCTGGGAGAGGAGTCTCAATGAGGCATTGTTTAGATCATGGGCTGTTGCCTGGACTGAATGAAAAGGAGAAAGTGAGCTGAACACTAGTAAGCATGTACTACTAACTCGTTGTCTGGTCTTGGCTATAGATATAATATGACTTGTTGCTTTAAGTTCTTGCCACCTTCACTCTCCTGCAACGGTGGACTATCAAATGAATTGTGGGTCAAATAAATCCTTCCTTCCTTAAGTTTATGCTCTTGGGAAATTTTATTACAGCAACAGGAAGAAAGGTTAAGGCAATGCGCAGGTTTTGTGTGAGGTGAAATTTCAACACAGCTGGATAAATACTTAGAAATGACTGTTGGATCACATAGTATGACTATGTTGAACTTTAAAAGTAATCACTAGGGACTGGAGAGACGGCTCAGAGGTTAAGATCACTGACTCCTCTTGCAGAGGACCCTGGTTCGATTCCTAGCACCCACATGGCAGCTGTGAACTGTCCTTAATTCCAGTTCCAGGGGAATCCGAAGCCCTCTTCTGACCTCTGCAGGCATTACATGACATGGGTGCACTCACATACATGCAGGTAATATACTCATAAACATAAAATAAAAATAATAAATAAATATTTTAAAAGAGTAATCACTAAACTGTCTTGCTACATGCTTGACTTTTTGCGTATTACTGGAATCAGTCTGTTTCATGTGTGATGTATGTTAAGATATTTATGAGAACAGAAATGTTGCTAATATTCCTCTTTCACTTCTGAAAGTCTGTGAAGTCTGTGTTGATGGCTCCTCTTTCACTTCTTATTGGAATAAATCATGTTTTCCATTTTTCTCAGCCCAGCTAGAGTTTTATATGGCATATTGTACATTTCAATGAATTGGCTCCTTGTTTCATTGACTTTAATGATCACTCCCTGAATTCAAGCTCAAACCTAAATTTATTCTTTGTTTTCTTCTGGGAATTTAATGATTATCTCTTCTTCCTCTAGCTTCACAAGATAAAGTTTAGTGAATGATTTGTAGGCTTCTTTTCTAATGCATGCATTCAATTCTATTCTCCTGCTTAGCATTGTTATTTCTGAAGCCCACATTTTAAAAAAATTATTTAGTTGAAAATAGTTTCAAGATTTCCCTGGAGATTTCTTTCTTCTGTAATGACAGGGTCTTTCTGTAGCCCACTTGGCCTGGAACTCATTATGTAGTCCAGTCTGACCTCAATCTCAGAGATCCACTTGTCTCTGCCTCTTGAGTGCTGGGATTAAAGATGTATGCCACCACTCCTGGCAAGATTTCTTTTTTAAGTAAAATATTATTTAGCACTTTTCACTTAATGTAAATAATTTTGATTGTCTTGCTACCTTTCTGGTTTTGACTTCTGTTTCAATAATGCTTTGGTCTTGAAACACACTTTAAATAGCACCTTCAACTTTTAATAATGGATATTCACTGTACAAAGTACAGTGAATTGTCCTGTTTATCCACACAAATAGTCCTCTTCATATATTTATGCCTTTTTGTTTTTAATTGAATTTATATTCCATATATGAAAGAAAAATGTCATATTTTTCTTTCTGATCCTGGCTATTTCACTTAATGTCTACAAATATGGTTTACCAAGGTGAATGTTTCACATAAGCTTATAAAAGATGCATCTTCCGTTTTTGAGCAAAGTGCTGCATAATTATGAATTTCTCATTAATTTATATCCTGTTCTATTAAACCAGAATCTAATTTTTCTACGTGTTGGATCTGCCAGTTACTGATGAGTAGGTCGTGAAAACATGAACTACCCCATAGGGTTTACAAGCTTATTTTCAGTTTTATCTGGGGGTATAGCTCACGTATATCCACCTGTCTCTTTTGCTATGTGTATATGTATTAACAGTCAGCTTTTCTTGGAAAATTAGCTACTTTTTCACACTACCCTGTATATCTTGAAATATTTTCTTGTTCGGAACTCTTTATTCTTTATTGTCATTAATTTCATGCATGTATACAATGAAATATGTTCATGTACATTGCCCCTTTCTGACTCCCCCACCTTTCCCCATATCCTCCCAAACCAGCCTACCTCCCAACGCATAACTTATCACTATTATTATTGTTGTTGTTGTTGTTGTTGTTGTTGTTAAGTGACTAGGTTCAGTTAATGCTCCCATATGTGCATGGGTGTGGGGCCATTAATTGGAGCATGAGAAACCAACTAATGACCACACTATTAAAGAAAAATATTCTGTGCAGAAGACAGGGAAGAAAGATTGTCATACCCAAAGGTGGTAGATGAATGAAATGTGTTATCTGGACACCACGGAATTGTACATGGGAACTCATAGTGCCTATTAGACCATACAAGGAATCTGTACAAACCAGGTTCGATAGGGCTCAGCATGCATGGAGAAATTGGCAGGAAGCCTCAGGCCAAGGTGAAGATCTATTGGCAATGGATAAATGCTTGGAAAAGAAGAGTCAATATTCTTTACTAATGTGACACCTGATAGGTTTAGCAGAGTCCATTAGATGGACTCACAACCAAGAGCATTTAGGAGGTACAGATTGAATTCAACACGCCTTTGAAAACAACGGCACAGCTGTCTCAATGTCAATTGCCTTAAAATTAATTTTTCTGTATGAAACTGTGTATTTTAACAACGAAGTGGAGATCTTTTTTAAACATTAAAAACTCATTTAATTTTATGTCTTATAGAGTTTATAATGAGTAAAAGATTGTACAAGCGTAATAATTCATCTGTAAACCTAAAAATATACAGCCAATTTTGAAAGAGATGTACCCTAGCTCAGAAAAATGTTATCGAATAGGTTAATGCTGTTGTAATGAAATGCTTCTTCTAATAAAAAAAAATGGCACAGATAATAATGGAGGATGTGAAATTGAGGGGGGGATAGTGGGATGAGGATGAAGATGCGGGATGGATCTGAATGCAATCAGAATATATTGCATGAAATTCTGGAATCAATAAAATTATTTTTAAATGTTTCCCCCTTCCCTCAGCAACTACCATCTGCAAATAGTACCTACGTAAGGGGTTAGAATCTGGAGACCACTTCCACCACCTATGCCAGAACTTTGATTGACATGATCTTGTGCAGGTATCTAAATTTAAAATGTGTTTCTAGTAAGCAGATACTTGAATATTATAACTGTCTCCACTGATGGTCTATTATTAATTGACACATTCAATCATTTATGTTTAATGTGGTTATTGACATAATCAGAGTAACATTTACCATGTTTCAATTAGTTTTGGTTCCTTACTGTTTGTCTTATCTTTCTTGAATTTTTTGCTTATTTTTTATGTCTGTTTTTTTGTTAATTTGCTTTTTGACTTATGTTTTCTTCTATTATAATACCTAAATATATCACTACTGTTCTTACTTTGAAGAAAAACTAACACATTGACTAATAAAAATAAACTGCTGCATTTGACTTTGTATGATGTTCTTCCTTAATGAGAACCTGAACTTCCTACACATAATTTCTCTTTAATTTAAAAAGCATTTTCTTTTTCTTTTTTCTTTTTTGGCTAGGGAAACAGAATGACGACACATTCTTTCTATTTGTGAGAAAGTTCATATTTCTTTTTCATTATTATTATTCATATTTGTATTTGCAAAAATCAATTCTTTCAGGATCTCAAAGGATATATTTGAACGATATCAATTCCCTCATCTCATTATCTCATTCAGGATCCACCTCCACTTCCCTATTCACCCAACATTATATCCTTTAAATTTTTTTTTAACTTTTAAAAGAAATTTTCTTGAGAATTTCATACATGATGCATATAAGGTGTTTTGATCAAATCCGCTCCCACTCTCTCACCTCCAACACCTCACTTTTTCTGACAACTTCATGCACTCTTTCTTTCCTTTCTTTTCTTTCTTTCTTTCTTTCTTTTTCTTTCTTCCTTTCTTTCTAAAAATGTGGCTTTTTGCTACTTTAACTTTACCCATCTGAAGAGATAACCCTAAAATCTTTTAGGGATTAGATAAGAGCTCCCAAAAACTTCTGTCATTTTTGGCATTTGGAACAGAGTATGTTGTTAAGAGGTCCAAGGATATTTTGACTTCTAGTCAAGAAATTATTTTTCTTTGGGTGTTTTTAAACACATCAAGTAAAATTTGTGCTCCCTATATGCACTTGCTGTGTGGCCATCCACTGCAGGATGTTGCCCTTCCAGGTACTTAAGAAAACTTATTTTTCCTGTCCTAGCAACTATCAGTTGTCAATATTTACTTAACTAGGAGTGAGACTTCATCTCAACCTCCCATCTCCATGCTGGGAATTTGTCTTCTTTGACCAAGTGAAGTTCTTGTGCATTCTGTGCTTTCATATTTGCATCTGCCCTGTTGTATCTAGAAAACTCTGTTTCCATGCAGTCATCTCCCATCTTGGCTCTTACAATCTTTCTGCCTCATCTTCCGCAACCAACTCTGAGCCTTGAAGATGGGGTTGTGATATGCCTGTCCTGTTTGGGGCTGGACATTTATCAATGTCTTAGTCTGGGCACATTGTTCAGCTGTGGGTATTTGTCTTAACTACCATCTACTTCAGAAAGAAGCTTCTTTTGAGAGTTGAGAGATGCAATAATCTATGTGTATGACAATAAGCTATTAGCAGTCCATTTACTACTATGTCTTTTGAGCAAAATCATAGTACTAGATGTTTCCACTAGGTTCTATGACCTGGCAGCTTACCAGGGTCTTGGCCCTAATAATGATGCCATGCATGGGCTCTCTCTTGTGAAGTGGGCCTTAAATATAATCAATATGGTGGCTTACTCCAAGGACATTCATGACACTATTGCACCAGTGAGCGTGTCTTGCCAGACAGATTTATTTTATTTATTTATTTATTTATTTATTTATTATCCCATGTTGTGCAATGCCTGCAGAGATCAGAAGAGGCTGTCAGATCCCCTGGGACTGGAGTTATGGACAGTTGTTAGCTGCCATGTGGGAACACTGGTTGTTCTTGCAGACGACCAGGCAGATTTTTATTGTTACTTACTCACAGGAATCCTAGTTGGAATCCTAAACTGACAATTACTCCCAAAGAAATCAGCAAAGCAATATTATTCTCAATAGCCTTGAAAGTATGTTTGAATAAATCTAACCAAGAAAGTGAAAGACATAAAATGATAACTTTAAGACACTGAAAAAAGAAATTGAAGACAATACCAGAAGAAGGAAAGTTCTCGCATGCTAATGGATCAATAGAAATAATGTTGTGAAATGGCCATCCTATCAAAAGAAATCTACAAGTGGAACACAATCCCCATCCAAATTCCAGTGAAATTCTTCAAAGATATTGAAAAAATAATCTTAAATTTCATATAGAAACAGAACCAAAGGATCTGGGATAATCAAAAAGAATCCTGAACAGTAAAGCAATGCTGGAGGTGTCAACATTACAGATATCAAGCTATGACACAGAGCTATAGTAATAAAAACCATATGATACTGGCATGAAAACAGACACATTGATCAATGGAATAGAACTGAGGATTCACATTTAAACTCACACTACTATAGTCACTTGAATTTTAACAAAGAGGCCAAAACCAATGGTGCTGATCAAACTGGATAGCTTCACGTTGAAAAATGAAAGTAGATCTGTGTCATTCACCCTGCACTGATAGAATCTAATAGAGTAAGAGACTACACTGCAACATACAGGCACAAGAAAGAGATTTTTGAACAGGACCATGGTAGTGTAACAACTACAACAGAAAATTTATAAATGGAACCTCATGAAAAGAAAAAGATTCTATATACAAAAGACAACATCATTCAAGGGAAGAGGCAACATATAGAATGAGAAAAATATTTACCAGGATTACATTTGATAGAATGTTGTTATATTAAATATACAAAGAACTCAGAAAAGTAAACATCAATTAAACAAGCAACTCCATTAAAAATGGGACGTGGCACTAAACAGCTAGTTATCAAAAGATTAAATACAAACGACTGAGAAATAAGTTTTACATGTCCAGCATTCTTACCTTCAAGGAAGTACATAGTTCCCTATCAGTTTTAAAGAACAATCTCATTGAATACAGATTTTATGTTGGTGGTTGCTTTCTCTAAACTCATCAAATGCTTCCTTGCACTCTTACCTATTTGCATTGTTGCTAAAGCAATGTTTGATGTAATTCAAAACCTTCCTATTCTGTAGATATTATGCTTTCTATTCCCCATATTCTTGCAATATTTTCTCTTTATCTTTTATTATTTTTCTCTGAATATGATATATCTAGATGTAGACTTGTTTGGGCTATTTTTAACTTTGTCGATATTTACCCTGCTCAGTATTCCCTGGAGTGGCAGGATCTTTGCTGTTGTATTTCTCATTTATTTTAGGAAACAATCAGCTGCTCCAAATCCAGTTCTTTTCACATGTCTCTTTTTTCTTACTTTGTTCAGTTACATGTAAGTTGTGTATTTGTAACTGTCTCGCAGTTACCATGTATCTATTTTATTTTTTTCACACTTACATTTGGCAAGTTTTTGCTGACATAGTTTCAAGCTCACTGATTGTTTCCTGTGGGTATTTTCATTTTTCTGTTGAGCCTGTAAGATGTGTTTACAACTTTTTGTTGCAATCTCTTTAGTTTCTAGAATTTCCCTTTGCGTCTTAGACTTACTGTGTATCAACTTAAGTTACATAGCTCTTCATTTATGGTATATTTTTTATTGGAACTATTAGTATATTAATAAGTTATTTAAAATTTCTTATGTGATAATTCCCAAATCTGAATCAAACATAAATTTAATTCTAGTGACATTATTTTGGCTTGCTTGGTTTTCTTTTGAATTGTTTCTTGAGTTGTATGTGATTTTGTGGTTGCAGTTGCTGAAATCCAGTAAACAAATACTAAAATACTAAGTAATATGAAGTGATGTAATTATATATTTAGCAAGACTTTTGTTGTTTTGTTTTGCTTTTTGCTTCTTTTGTTTCCCTTTCTTCCTTCCTTTTTTCCCCTAATTTTTCATAGAGCTGGACTGCATTTCATGTTTATTGTAGCTACAGATGCCAGAGGTCAATTTCCTCAAGTTTACTTGTGTTATTTTGTTTCCCTCTAAACTTTCCTCCACATACCTTAAGCATTCTTTCCAAAATATATTTGTGTCTTATAATTATTTCAATTCTATTTAACTGATATTAGACTGGAGCCATATTGAGGAGAACTAACCATTCTATGACAGCATAATTAAGCCATAGTTTTTTACTTGGTGTAAATCCCTTACCAATGACCATCAGAAGTGATACTTGGATTTTTTTTTTTGTCCCTTTCTCTTGCAAAACAGGGAAGCTAGAGAATCCTGAGGATGCTTAGTTTCCCCTTCCCTGGGTCCCAGCAAGCTGCTCATGGAAATCTGCTCCCCTTGAACCACAGGCTTTCTTATGAATTAAAATATAGGTTTCATTATGGCCACTCTTATATGGTCTATTTTCAGAAAAAGATGTTGTCCTGGTTACTTTCTATTACTGTAATAAAAATACCAACTAAAACCATATTGAGACAAAAAGGCCTCATTTTATCTTACATTCCCCCATCACAATTCATCACTGATAGAAGTCAAAACTCAGGACAGGAAACTGAAGACCATGGAGGAACACTGCTTACTGGCTTGCTCCCCTGACTCATTCTCAGCTTGCTTTTTTATTCAACCCAGGATCACCTGGACAGGGGTAACACCACTCACAGTGGGCTGAGCACTTCGTATCACTCAACAATCCATAAAATGTTTCATAGGCCTGCCCACACACCAGTCTGATAGAGGAAAATTTCCAACTGAAGTTCCCTCTTTCCAGGTGTCTCAAGTTGACAACTAAAACTTTCCAGCACAATTGTGTTTCCTTTTCACTATCTGAAACAGAAGGTGGTTTGATTTTTTCCAACATTCACCATCAAATAATGCTGGAACAAAGATGAGTTCACAGAATAATACAGTGAGTGATACACTATCATTCTCTGTTTCATACAATTATAACTGTTTAGCAATGAGAACACTTGGAGGTCTAAGACTTATTGATAAATATTTGTGTATATTTCAGTACAGCAATTTCATGAAGCTCACTTTAAACCAGCTATTTAGATTGAGAAAATAAAAAGGAAAATAACATGTGAGGATTATCTTAAAACTGGGCTTCTAGGCACTTTTAATTCTTACAAATGCCCACATCTAGTCCAGCAATTACCTAAAATTAGCACTGAAGTAGTCCCAGTTATGACTAGCTCCAGCAACTTCTGTCTGAGGTAAAGTCATCTCAGCCTGATTCTCCATACTTCACATTCCAAATTTTTGCCTGGTCATTTTTTCCATGACCTCAGTTCTGTGACAGATAAAACAAAAGTTCTTCCTTTTTAGTCAACTTTCTTTTATTTTTCTTGAGGATGTGATTGATGACTTTCCAGTTTTGTTTGTTTGTTTGTTTGTTTTACATGCTACATCTATAACCCAAAGTCTTACAAACCCCTTACTGTATTTTAAGAAATACATAGAAGTATTCAAGAAACAAATGGATGGTAACATATAATGCTAACAGCAGAAATGTATGTAAAAGAAGCAATATATATATATTATACATATATGTGTGTGTTAAAGTAAACTCCATTTGCAAGCAAATATATTAGCTTTTTTGTATTTTAAAATTTATAACATTCATTCTCCTGTCTTAATATATAAGTATCAGTAGACATGAACATCTGTGTGTATATAACAGGAAAGTCCACTCAGATGTATTATTATTCATTGTTGGAATGTCTAGCAACTTTTACAATAAAGTCACGTGGTTTAATGTGTGCCCAAAGACATTTTACAGTGAAAGAATTTGTGAATTTCTATAAAAAAGACTAAGAAGTCCTTGAAACTAAGTATTTTCATTTATTTCCTTATGCCATTTACTCTGTGGGAAACCTTTTTCTGTGGTTCTGGTTCACGGGCTCCTGTTCCCTTTATTGTTGTTTGTATTTCTAACTCACCTACAGCCCTATCAGTTTTTGAGGTATAGAAAAAGGGTCAATAACACACCAAGCATGAATTTTGAGCCACGAACAGCATTTGAGAATTTTTCAAGAGTTCGTAAACCTTCACCTCTTTATTTTCTAGAGTGACAAATTAAACAGAGCATTGTACAAGTGCCCAAGTATACACAATCAGTAAGCTAGCGATCATGACAATCCTGAGGGTGCAGCAATTCACATGCTTCATGTCTGCTAGCAAATTCCATATATAGTCACATTTATTTCCATATTCATGAATTCTTATGCAATTGCCTTAATTGGGCCTAAGCTCATAAAAACAAGGATAATTTATTATTCATTGAGATCCTGTATCTCAGCAATGAGTAGCATAATGGATAATATTATTCAAGTTTTTCATGAGACTCTTCTTAAAAATGTATTTAGTATCAATCTGCCTTAAGGAGAAATACTATTGATATTTTAAAGGCAACTTATGTAGCATAGTTCCTTATTCATTTGGATTTCTAAAATAAGTGCCATGAACTGGGTAGCCTAGAAACAACAGAAATTTATTTCACAATTTTATAAGCTGGGAAATGCAAAATCAAGGCATTCACACGTTTGTTATCTCATGATGGCCTGGTGGACAGATGATCATCTTCCACTGAATCTTTACATGGTAGAAGGGAAATAACAGCTTCTCTGGCCTCTTGAAGACACTAATCACCTCTCAATCGTCCATCTTTAATACTAGCACACTGGTCATTAGGCTTTGGCATGCACATTTTAAGGAGATCCAAACATTCAAACTATAGCAGTGATCTCACTTTCATCTTTAATATATTTGGCATTTACTCTATTATTGACATTTCCTTTCTGAGCAGAATTTCAGAACTACTCAGAAATATGCCACCACTCTCATGACAACACTGGGGAAAAAGAGCAGATGGAAGAAATCGATGCAGACATTTTGTGCAAGCTATTACCTATAATGCCTTCACCACCTAAATGAGCTTCATAAAACAGTCTGAGCCTTGTGTTCTGATATAAATGAAACTTCCATTTTTTCTAACTATTCAGTTATTATCATAAATTCATAAATCTGAACAAAAGTCTTAGCTCTAATGTATTTTTACAAGGAAATTTTTCCTGAATTCATGTTAGTTTCACATTATGAAGGAAAACCACTTTGCACCCATAAGAAGATGATCCTCCTCTAGAAAGATCTACTTTCTCCTATAATAAATACGATTTCTGAAATAATTCTTTGTGCCATCCATAGAAAATGACCAAGGCCAAATAAAACTTTTCTCTCAAGCACCTTAAAATATAACTTGTGATAAAAAACGGCAGTACAAATAAGTATTTTAGATAATGTGCAATAAATAGGAGGGAAAGGTGCTCTAAAGATTTTCACTTTGCTTCTTTAAATCCAATTTCTAACTAACAAACACATACGGTGTTGAGGTGAGCCAGGATTTCTTAAGGTCAAGCTAGATAGGATTTCTCTTTCAGTGCTTTTCTTATTTCAAATAGCTTGGCCTTAAATGGGCACTGATGTCACACACTCTCCTGTCAAGCCTCAGAGACCATTGTGGAAGATGGGACAAAAAGACTGTATGAGCCAAAGGTGCTTGATAACTACATGGAAACTGTGTTTAAACAGTAATCTCAAATAAGGTAACATAGAACAATGGCAATAAGTTGCTGACTGAAGTAAAAGAATTCAGACCATGAGAGAGAAGTATACAGAAAATAGTTGATCAAGTAAAAGAACATAGGAAATATATCAAGTAAAATATAAAT
>NW_008355775.1:708982-751747 GCF_000622305.1 Nannospalax galili
GTGAAAATGCAAATGGTCTAGAATAGCTGAAAATATTTTCAAAGACAATAGAGCTAACATAAATCCAGTTTTTTGTTTAAAAATATATAATAAAAATTACAAGTGTTTTGTATTTTTGTTAATAATCACAATGGAATAGTATGAATATGAAAATGTCTTAGTTACTTTTCTGCTGCTGTGGTAAAGTATCCCAAGAAAGCAATCTTTTGGACAGTTTATTTTGGGTTGCAGCTCATGGGATACAGTACAGGACAGTGCTTGAAGCATCTGATCACATTGCATCTGACTCAGGAAACAGAGAGTGAGGATGAAGTGGGGCTGAGCTATACGGCCTAAAGGCTGAATGACACCAGTAGCCTATTTTTTTCCAGTGAGACTTCACTTCCTAAAGGTACTCTAATCTTCCCAAATAACACCAGCAGATGGGTACCAAGTATTCAAGCATGTAAGCCTACTGAGGATATTTCATATTTAAACCATCACCAAACAGTAATATGAAATAATTGGATAAGAACAGAGAATATAGGCCTGGGTCTACCCATATAGAGTCATATAGTTTCTTTTGCTGTAGTGGTGCCCAGGTTGTGGGTGAAGCAAATGTTCTCTGTCAGTGAGCAGTGCTGGATTCATAGATACCTACATACAAATAGGGAGAAGGTAGAGTAAGAGAACCTTTATTGCTTTGCCACATGTTACAAAAAACTAATACATTGGGATTGTAATCCTAAATTTCAGATATAAATGTGAAAGACTAGCAGAAGAACCCCCTCCCATACACACACACATATCCATGACATTGGATTAGGAAAGATATTTTAGATAAGACACCTAAAAGACAGCTTATAAAAGAAAAATACAACACATTGGACATGGCCAGATTTTTATACTTTCACTCCTTCAAGAATCCTCCTGGGGAAATGAGAAGGCAACCTACACAGTCAAACAGAGCACTTGCAATGCGTTGCTGAAGAAGACTCATGTCCACAAGTGTCATACAGGGCTTTCCTCAAAACTGAGAATTCCCTCCAGGAGTGGATGGGAGGTTTTATGACTTGGGAGGTAAACAAACTTCATGTGTCTGGAAAGCTGAAACTCAAAAAGACTTTTGAGGTCTACACTCTAGAGTTACAGAAGTAAACAACTGTGAAGACAGGAGATTTTTCTCAGATCCATGGAACTGCCTACAAGTTGTGCAGAGAGTTCAGAGATGCAATTTCGGTGAGTATTCATTCCACTTAATGTTGGCTTTTGATGATGCAAGTGCTTTTGAATCATTCCTGCTTCTGTAAGTAACCCTTCACCTATATCCCATTAATTACCCTGGTAATAATTCATTGACTAGCCAAGTATGTGTTCCCTTTCTGTGGTGAGTAGAGGTATGTGTGTGTGTTGTGCTTCCCCAAGAAAACTTTCACAAAACAGCAATATATAAAGAACCGTTGTAAATAAAAATTCAAAAAACAAACAAAAAAAATGTTAAAGATTTAGCAACATTGCTAAATAAGATATAAGTAGCAAATCTGTATATGAAATAATGCCCAATTCAAATTGTACTGAAGAAACTTACATTCATTACCCAGTGAGATGTCACTGCACATCCATCTCAATAGGATATTTTTTTAATGTTTTTTATTTATTATTTTTATTTTATGTGTATGAGTGTATTGCCTGCATGTATGTGAGTGCACCTGTGTTGTGCAAAGCCATGGAGATCAGAAGAATGCATCAGATTCTTCTGGAACTGGAGTTAAGGACGGTTTGTAGCTGCCATGTGGGTGCTGGGAATTGAACCCTGGTCCTCTGCAAGAGCAGTCAGTGCTCTTAAACTCTGAGACATCTCTTCAGCACGGGCTCAATTTTTTTAATGCAGAAAATCTGGAGAATTAGATATGAAATTAACATGAAAAGTTCTATATTGTTAGTAGAAATGTGACTTAACAACCTCACTTTGGAAAAGTTTCTTAAATATTAAACCTACATTTACCATATGAATTGGGGTTCCACTTTAAGGTATGTACCCAGGAAAAATACAAAAATACAAACAGATTCATACACATCCAAACTATGCTCTCAGCAGAATTTGTCCTTGTACTTTCAGGGTGCTATACCAAAATGTCATATAGTAAATATCTTACAAACAAGAGAAATTTATTTTACACAAGTCTTGAGCTGAATACCACAATGCCTAAGCAGCAGCAGTCTGATCTTATGAGAGGGTCCAAATCTAAGTTTATAGAAAGAGATGCCTTCTCAGGTTCTCATATGACAGATGGAGACAAGGTATTGTTCTGAGGCCTCTTTTGTAAGTGTTTTTGTTGCACACATAAAAATCTGCCCTCATGTCCAATCTAATCTAATCAGTTCCCAAAAGACCCGTCTCTAAATGATACTGCTTCAGAGATTGGATTTCATGACTTCAAAGAGGAGACAATGAATATACAAATTATAATGAGCATTGCTTTTCACAGACAAAGGATCAAAGCAAATGAAATACCCAGACATTAGCAAGTAGGTAAAAGGAATATGTATTTTCCAGATGAAATATTGTGAAAAATGTGGAGAAACAGGCCAACAGTACAAGCTACCAAATAAATAAAACAAAATTGAAAGAAATATTGCATAAATGAGACTTTGTGCTATCACCTCATTTATGTGAAATTTGAGTTGAATTTAAATAAAATTCACAAGAAACCAACCAAACTGACCAATATAAATTGGATTAAGTCACTTGCATAATGTTAGGAAATTGATTTAACTGTGATATTATCAGACTAGAGGTTTTCTCTAAGAAGTACTTGAGAAGGAATAGTTGGGCAGTTACTCCTTGATCTAAATGGCTCTAACAGACCTAGTCTTTTGTAGGAAACTGTCTGCAGGTATTTTGTGTTTTCTGATGAAATGTTATAGATTAAATTTTTCTGAAATTAGGCTAATGTAATATTATAAAGGTTAATAAATTTCCTAGCTTGCTTTCTATTGTTATGATAAAACACTAACGAAAACCAACTTGGAGAAGGAAGGGTTTATTTCATCTTACACATTCAAGGCACAGCACATCTTTAAGGGAAGTCAGATGGGAACTCAGGGCAAGAACCTGGAGGTGGGAGGTGAAGCACAAAGGACAAAGAATGTTGCTTCCTGGCTTGCTCCTCTGGCTTGTAATCAATCTGCTTTCTTATATAAGCAGTACCACCCACCCAGGGATGGAATCCTTCACATTGGGCTCCCATATGACTCAAAACTAAGAACATGCCTCACAGATATACCCACAGGCCAATTGCATACAGAAAATTCCCCAACTGAGGTTCCTTCTTCCCATGTGTGTGAAGTTGATAACTGAAGCTATCCAACACAGGTAATAACCAAAATAGTAAACTAAGACAATATATTTTAGTGAAATTCAAAGGGGATTAAGCAATTCAAAATCTTATTTTGTCTTAAATACAAAAAAATGGAATTCAGTTAAATTCTTTTGGATAAAAATGAAATCTACTTTGGTGCTATGGTAGGAAAACTATTTTCAGTTAAAAATTAAAGTCGATTTGAATAAATTATTTTTAATGGATGGGATAATTTCACAATTTGCCTTTTAGAAACACCATTGGTGCTCCAATGCCTGCTGTGGTTGATTGAAATATTGGTCCCAGTTTTTCAAACCATTCTGCACCCATGATTCTTGTCAGTGCAGGTGTGCTGATTGTAGCCCTGGCTATGTGACTGTTTTTGGTAAATGAGAAAGTAGTGTGCTGGATAGCTTTAGTGTTAACTTGACACACCTGGGTTGAGGGAGCCTCAATTGGTGAGTTGCCTCTATTGGACTGACCTGTGGCCATGTCTGTGGGGCATCTTCTTGATGAGTGATGTGGCAGAGCCCAGCCCACTGTGGGTGGTGCCACACCTGGGTAGGTGGGCCTGTGTTGCATAAGAAAGCAGGTTGAGCAGGGGTCAGGGAGCAAGTCAGTAAGCAGCAATTCTCCAAGTCCCTGCCCTGAGTCCTACCTTGGGCTCCCTAATGAACTGTGACCTGGGAGATGTAAGATAAATAAACCCCTTCCTCTCCAAGTTGGTCACAGTGTTTAGCCACAGCAATGGAGAAACAAACTAGGACAAGTAGTAACCTTTTAGCAGGTGGAAACTTGGAAAAAACAATTTAGGATTTTCATCTCTAATTTCTTCTTCTGCCATGTTTCATCCCTCCTATCTCCTAACCATGGCTGCAGTGTATCAGCCAATAAGCATGTAAAACAACCCAAGCAAGATGCTGAGTTAGCTAGCAGAAACACTGCTGGTTACTAGCCTTTGAGCAAGAGCAGCTGAGGTCAGAGGGAACATGCAGCCAGCCTACATGTTCTGAGCTTTACCTACACTTCTGAGACATTATGCATTAAAGATAGGCTGCCACAGTGTTTTAGCAAAGGCAATTGCTATGCCACTATTCCCTTCACAGATTTTCTTAGTGCTGAATTGTCAGAATCAGAGAAATACCTTAGGAAATAAGGCATAGCACAAAGTAATTCTTATACTAGACTTTGCAGAAAACAAGCCAGTTATATCTTGAAACTTTAGCATATTGGAAACTTGTAACCTAAAACCAGCACCAAAATTTTTTATTTAAATTTGATTTCTAATGTTCTTAATGGTTCAATAAAACATCATACACAAAAAAACTAGTATTTATTCAGCTCATCCAAATGTGTATTGCAGGATTTTTTTTCTCAGACCACTTCCTGAGTTTCCTACACTAATACCTATTATATTTGGATACCTGCTTGCAATGCCCACAGAAGCCAGAAAAGGGCTACAGATTCCCTGGAAATGGAGTTAGATAAGGTTGTTAATCACCTTGAGTGTTCTGGGGTCTGAACTTGGGTCCTCTGCAAAAGTAGCCAGTGCTCTTAACCACTGAGCCATCTCTCCAGCCACTGATGCCTTCTCTTTTAACCTTACTCATTATCTCGTGGATAGCTTTTGAAGCTTCTGTAAGTCAAGGCATTCTTATTTCACCATGCAATTGCCCTTGGCAGCATCCTGTGCATAATACAATTTACATTTATAGTTGCATTTCCTATGTTAATTACATGAAATTATCTACGTTTTAAATATTAGAACAGAAGCACCACATATTTTCACTGATCATTTTGTTTACTTTTTGGCACAAAGCTTACCCCCAAAAATACTTAATGATTTTGTGTTTGAATGAATAAATTTAATTTAAAGCTATTATAAAATCAATTGAAATTAAGTTAAAAATTGAAAATTGTGCTCTGCATTCAATTGAATAAAGTAATTTTTAAAAATATTCAGTTTTCTTAATGACCCCTATTTATTTAAAGGGCTGATGCAGGCAACTAGACCTTGGAAATATATGCTCACTTAGAAAATCTTGTCCTGACTGACAGTGTTGCATGTGTGCTAAATACCCACATCCCAGGAAAAGTTCTCCTGTTACCTGGATCTGAATCTTCTCACTGCTGGTATCCAGTTTCTGCTACATATGTGACCCATAGTCTACCTTGCAATCTAAAGTCATGGTAAAGGTGATCTCCTGACTACTGAAGACTGTCCTTCACTCCAAAGATGATGACACCGCCAAAGGCATTCTTTCTGTTTTTCCAATTGCTGGAACATTTCAGTTTTGAGGTTGCAACTCATGAGGTTCCAGTTGAGCTTTTCTAAGAAGTACAACATACCGAAGAGACCTGCCATCCTTATCAAAGTGCTCCCCCCAAAATGAGGTTTCCACAGAGAGGCTGTCCTTATTGGAGTGCATACACTTAAGGGCCTCTGGCTCAAAGGTACTCTTTGGCCGGTGAGCAAAAAGGTTCTTGGCTTCACTTTCAACAGCCATTACTTCACATTCATCTATCTCCTTCTCAGCCACTGATACAGCTTCCTTTTTCCTCATTTCTTCTCAACTTGGGCACTACTGCTGTGATATCAGCCAGTGCCAATCACATACCTCTGGTAAAGTCTGCATCTTCAACTGAGCATTCAGCAGCCCTAGAATTTACGTTACTGCCACCGTTGTTTTTTTCAGTGACCTATTTGTTGTGATGCACTTTGCCCAAGAAAGCAGACACCAAGGTACTGACTGAAGGAGCTGAGCCTCTCTCAGTAACAGCTGCCTGTGGAGAACATCCTTGCTGATCATTGCTCAAATAATAGGCGACGGCACTGTTCTCAAGCACAGAGCCATCACTCTCAAAGGTTAGAAAACTGCTACTGGAAATTTTTCAGTAATTCAAGGGTGCAGTTGGTTTGACCAAAGTGGATATGGGTGGTGTGGAGAGCATGGGACGTGAACCACGCTGTACTGAGTAGCACTATAGGCACTTTTCTAGTTTTCAGATTAGATATCAAGTGTCACAGCTGCCAGGGTGATTGTACAGAGACAAGAAACCGAGGTAAATTTTATTTGTTGTTCATTTTAAATACAGAATATTTAAAATTTTACAAGATAAACAATTGAATGATTTATAATATATGGAAAAGTTAGATAAAAGTCTGCAGAGGATTGCCATAAAAGCTGGAGACAATTGAACTATGTGATTGACATTTATTGAAATATGAGTGTAACTTGGACTGGAGAAATGGTTCAGCAGTTAAGAGCACTGTCTGTTCTTGCAGAAGACCCAGGTTCAAATCCCAGTACCCCCATGGCAACTAACAACCATTCTAACTCCAGTTCCAGGGGATCCAACACCCTCTTCTGTCCTCTACGGACATTGCATGACACAGGTGCACTTGCATACATGCGTACAATATACCCATGCACACAGAATAAAAATAAAAAGGCAAAAATTAGAAATAGTATTGTAACTTAATTATTTAAATGAGTGAAAAAAGTACTGCATATGAAATAAACAAATCTATTTCAAATTCATTTAAGTGGTAATTTAGTAATGGGATAAGTAAATATAATATTGCATTTAAATTTCTACATAATTATTTGAGAATTTTTTGGAAATAATGCCTACGTTTTTAACAATTTTATGATTTAGTGTCAGTATGTGTGTTCTATTTTCAGTTAATGAGATATTTAGTAGATAATTAAAATTGGAATTTGTAACAAAGAATATGGTTTATATAAACAACTAAATTAGCATGAGCATTGGCAAAATAGATATTTAAAGAAATGAAAGAATACTCATTTCAAAATAACTTTATGTTTTGATGTTACAGTGTTAAAATAAGCAGTGTTACATTTAAACTAGGTGGTCATATTTTACACTTCTTCATAGAATAAAACTGCTTGTTAAATGTGATTTAACAGTCATTCTGATATGAAACATTACCATTTCTGAGCCCATAGTATCAAGATGTAAAAATAATACAGCATAAATATTACATACTGGGAAACTTTCATGTCTCTATACTGTCTGATGTTAGAAATTTTAGGTCTCTGGGAATAGAAATTTTTAGTGGCATTTTATTAATGGTAGAGTGAGTTTAATGTTGAGTAAGCCTATGAGGATGAAAATCTTTAATAAATTTTACTTGGATCCCTTTTATATCAAAATTTCTGATTGTTTTTCATTTTACACTAGTATATATCCCCCAAAGTATGCATTTATGAATAAATAAATGAGTACATGTCATTGGAATATGGTAGCTCTTATCAATCAGTTAACTGTTCAAACATAAAGAAACTGACTTGAAATAAGATTAATTATTAATTAAAATTAATTGTGGAGTACATAATTTCTTCTAATTAGTTCTTCAGCTATATACGCAACCTATGGGATGGATGATGTTGTCATTATTTAATATGATAACATGATGATTCACAGTCAATTGTTAATTGCTAAGTTAATATATAACATGACTAGATTGTTTTCCATCAATTCTATTAGAACCTAAAGAAGATCTTGCCTGTAGGTTCCTCACATTATGCACACCTTGCATTCAGAAGCATTTATGAAGGTGTTTGTATAAAGGTTAGCCACTGAGGATGACACAGAGCATATCTTAAAGTCAGATGGACTACGGCTCCATTATAATAGTTGATATCCTAAGCTCAGGGTTCGTGTTATGTAATGCAATCAATTGAGATTCTAAGAAGATGGTTCCATGACATTTCCCCCCTCTCTTCCCGTGTAATGTAGCACTTGATTTGTGATGAGTAAATAGTGTCATGCTACTATGGTTTAGCTGCTTTAAAACTATATCCAGAGACACTATTTATTCTATTCCCTTTGTTACACCCCCCCACACTTTCCTATATAAGAAAGTCACGTTAAGGCATATTGATCATATTTTGTGTGTTGTGTTTGGTTTATAATATTTTCATTCTATAAATGTCAAAAATATGTTTCACAATGTTGATTTTCTTGGGAATGCATATTTTGCTTTTTAATTTCTGTTTTTCTGGACTATAGTATAGTTTATTAGTAACACAAAATAATTTTGATCATTAGTCTCTTCTTCCACCTTGACGTGAGGGGACTGTGCATTTCTCCATATGTATAAAGCTTCCTTGGGTTCTGGGATAAATAGTTACAAAATGCCAGCTCATAAAGTTAATAAATATTAGGATACCTTAGAATTCTGTCTTTAGTGAATAGCTAATTATCCCAAAAGAAATGTTTTTTAATGTGTTATTACATAATATAAATTTTGTTTGAAAACAAAGTGTTAAAAGAATGGTTTACTCAATAGTGTCCTACCTCCAGGAAGAATTGGTAAATATTAAATATATCCTTCTTTTATATACTAACTGTTGTTCTTTTTCAATGAAGTTTTTTTAATTATGTACAAATCACTTTAACATAATAAACACACAGATATATCACATAATTGGACTAACATAACCACTCAAACACTTCCCTAGTTCCAAACTCTATTCAACACAGTAGGCTCATATACAGTTAGAGTGGTCATTCTGAAGCCATTAAAGCTTTTCACACTTCATCAATAACATTTGTATGCACTTATCCATCACAAAAAGGGGGCAGAATTGAAACTAGTGAAACAATTAACTTTATGTCCTTTTCATGACTTGTGTGCCCTTTACCTGCATTCTGTCCTTTCTCCACATCTAATATTACCCTTTCATGGTCTCCTTTCTAAATGTTATACTATACACATACCTACACTTGTTTACATATGTACATGTATACTTTGTAAGCTAGGATCCACATGTGAGTGCGAACATACAGATATTTCTTTCTGAGACTGGGGGATCCTGCTTAATATTATACATTATAAATCCATAAATTCTACATAAAATAATGTGATTTGATTGTTATTTAGACCTGAATAATACTCATGTATAAACATATACCAGATTTTCATTTTCCTTCACCCTTTGATGGACATATAGGTTGGTTCCATTTCCTTGATATAACAAACTGAACAGCAATAAACATGAGGTGTTGAAATATCTTTGTAGTAGGGTATAGAGTTCTCTGGGAATATATCCTGGAGTGAAATAGCTGGGTCATATGATAGTTATATTTTTAGTTTTTTGAGGAACCTCCAAAGTGATTTCCATAATGATGTACCAATTTATATTCTACCAACAATAAATTAGTTTTACTCTTTGTCCATTCTAGTTCTTTCAAACAAATTTTGTGATGATAACCTTTCTGACAGGGGTGAGATGATATCTCAGTGGAACTGTGATTTGCATTTCAGTGATGACTAGGGATATTGAAGGCTTTTTGAAATAGTTATCAGCCATTTGTGTTTCTTTTTTGAAAAATGTCCATCCACTTCATTTTCCCATTTGTTGGTCTTGATCAGCAGTTTTATTTCCTTGGTATTTAATTTCTGCAGTGCTTTGTGAATTCTGGATATTAGGCCCTTGTCTGAAGTGTAGTTGCTAAAGATTTTCTTTTACCTATGCTGTGTGGTGAACGTGTGCTCTCTGATAGTATACTTTGCCATGGAGAAAAATTTTACTATCATATAGTCCCATTTGTAGATACTTGGGTTAAAGACATGCAATCTTATTCTTGGCAATTGCAGTCATTTTAAAAATGGATAATAAGATATTTGAGATATTTTAAAATATAATTTAACATGGAAACATCCATATTAATTGAAAGCAGCTCAATCTAATATAGGATCAACAGTGAATGTTTATGGGTAAAATATAAGTATGCTCAATGTGAAAAATGAAAAAGTCAAAAATTACATTGATGTTTCAAATGAATAAAGAAGTGGAAAAAATGGAGATGTCAATCAATAAGTAAGTCTCAGGAAAAGTGGTTTTAAAAATTTGGGGTTTGGCAGTTGAAACCTAAGTAAGAAGAATCATAATCAGCTGGAAATAAAAGACAAAACCCCAAATGAGAGGTCAGTTTTTCTCAAAGATGTCACTGCTAAAATCCCTTAGAACAGTAGATGGTTCTTCAAAGCTCCACGTTTTCTTCAGATCCACTACACAGTGCACTGGCATGGAGATTCTGGGAGAGCCGGGGGAAGGGAATGGGGGATGGATACCATTAAAATACACTGTATACATGTAAGTAATTTTCAAAGAATCAATAAAAATATTATTTTTCAAACATTAAAGAAGAAAATAAATGGGTAAAATATTTTAAATCATGTGTCAGATTTACATTATTTATAGTGAAAATATTTAACAAACTGTCCTAGTTTACTTCTATATTGCTGTGATAAAACACTGCCCAAAACCAACTGAGGACAAAGATATTCCTTTAGCTTACAGAGCACAGTCTATCAAGTGGCTGTCAAGTACATGGCGTGTGAATAAACAAATCAAGACATGTCATAAGTGTCCCCCTTAATATAAACCAAAAGAACGTAATAGATGTTATAAATAATGTTTACATTGATTGTGTGTTAGATAGCTTAGGTGTCAACTTGGTACAATGAGAGGAAGAGGGCCTCTCATTTGGGGGAATTTCCATTATTGTACTGGCCTGTGGTAATGTCTGTGAGGCATTTTCTTGACTGTTGAGTGATGCACCACTGTGGGTGGTGCCACTCCTGGGCAGGTGGTCCTGGACTGTAAACTAAATCAGGTGAGCACAGGCCAGAGAAGCAAGAGAGTAAGCAGTACTTCTCTGTGGTCTCTGTTTCAGCTCTTCCTTCCAGTTCCTGCCTTGTCTTCCCTTGATGGTGGACTGTGCTCTGTAAGATAAATACTTTCCTCCTTAGTTGGATTGGAGCAGTGTTTTATCACAGCAATAGAGAAGTAAAATAGGACAGCTTGTTAAATATAGTCAGTATAAATAATGTTATCTGATAAATGATTTAAAATATTTCACCTGTTTATTTTTTTAATGTTTTAAAAATATTATTTTTATTGATTCTTTGAAATTTTCTTACATGTAGACTGTATATTTTAATGATATCCAGCCCCCACTACCTTCCTCCGCTCTCCCAGAACCTCATGTCTCCCTCAGGTTTTCATCTCCTCTTTGTTTTAAATTATGACTACAGGAACATTTAAAATAGAATGTATGGCCCACATTCTGTTTCTCTCTTAAACACCTTATTTGCATATGTGAATTATATATTGTATTGGGTTTATGATGGTGTTTCATACGTATCCGTAATGAATTTTGATCATAATTACTCACCATTAACCTCGTTTCCCTCGCTCACTCCCACTATTCCCTTTCCTCTTCTCAACTAGTCCTTTATTTAAGTTCACGCTTTTTCTTTTTTTTTTGTAACTCACTAAGTTTCATTAGGGTTATTTAGAGGAATGTGGAAGGTTTGTTTACAGAAGCACAGGCACCTTATCAGTAGCTTATGCCACTAGGAAAAAAGGTGTCTGCCTTTCCCAGCCAACATTATCTGTTAGTCCTCGTGAAGTTGTGGCACCCACTATCAACCCTCCCTTCCATGACAGAGTATTTATGTACCAGATATTGTGCAGCTCTTGTGCAAATAATGACAATTACTGTGAGTTTAAGAGTGCAACAGCAATGTCATGCCCTACTGCCAGTGTTCCACACTGTTCCCCAGACAGCTCTTCTGGCTCTTACATTGTTTTCACCTGTTCTTCCACAGTGTTTCCTGAACCTTGGATGGCTGATATATGTTTCCCAAAGCTAGGCATTTAATAGTCATTTATTCTCAATGCTTTGGTCAGCTATGAAATTCCTTGGTCACTGCTGACCACTACAAAAAGAAGTTTTTTCCTGGGTGTGCTGGTGCATGCCTTTAATCCCAGCACTCAGGAGGTAGAGGCCAGGGGTTCTTTGTGAGATTGAGACTGTCTTGGCCTACTTAGTGAATCCCAGGCAAGCTGGAGCTACAGGGGACCCTGCCACAAAAATTTCACTCCCTTTCCAAACTCTCCAACCTATAAAAAGCCTTTCAATGTAATGGTATTTTTGAGACAGGGTCTTCCTGTAGCCCCAGGTGATCTGGAACTCCATTGGTAGACCAGAAAGACCTTGTTCTTACAGACATGCTTTCTCATGCCTCCCAAGTTCTGGGAACAAAGGTGTGTACCACTACACAAAGCAAAATAAATTTTGTGGGGGATATTTTAAAAAAAATTTATTGAGCTTTTGTACATTTCATACAAGAGTTCTTAATCAATTTAGACACCCTCCCCAAACGCATCTCTACTCCCCCTGACCAAACTCATGTATTCTCCCACACATGTTAAGTCCTATCCTGTCAAGTATTTATACCCAGATGTCCTTCAATACTAGTTCATATACTGGAGTCTAGTTGGCCTATCTAATATCTAAGATTATAAGTGAGGTCTACTCTCCCTCTCCCATTAGTAATCAGTCTCCAACAGTTACCAGGCTAGGGCAGGCATACTGCCCATTTCCCTCACTCCACTCTGGGCCCTTGTCTAACTGGCTTAGCAGGGGTCTTGTGTTTGATGCCACTATTGGTGCAAATTCACATGTGCAAGCTTCCAGTGTCCTGAAAGCCTCTATTTTCCTATGTTCACTGACCAACTATGGCTTTTAGAATTTTTCTTGTCCCTCTTCTGCAATGGTCCCTGAGTGTGGGTAGGTGAAGTTTAATATAGTAATCCTAGCCAGGGACACACACTGCAGTTTCTTATTTTTGAAAACCTAACCAGTTGTGGCCTTCTCTGTGCATTGTACTCTGTTGAATAAAGAAGCTTCGTTGGTGAGAGTTAAGGGATGCACTAGTATTCTCTCCACCTCCTGTTCTGTTATGTTCCAGGAGCTTTGGGTGTAGAGGTCCACTATAGGTATGTCACCTAGGACTGGGCATCTATCAGATGTATATTCTCTGTGTGTGACTAGTTGTGGCTATCTACAGTAATCTCAATCTATTGAAAAAAGAAGATTCTTTGATGAATGGTGTACAGTATACTTGTCTGTAAATATGAAGATCCATATTCAGCATATGGTAAGAAATTTAATTTATCTAAAGATATGACAGAGATAGAGTTTTCTCTAGGATCTATGACCTCTCCACCCATGTATTTATAGTGTCACCCATGAGTTCTCTCCCATTGAGAAGGCTTTAAGCCCAATTAGATAACTGTTGATTACCCTCCTCAGGCCCCCTGATAACACTACCACTACTGCACCAATAGAGTTAGTTTGCAGTGACAGTGGTCGTGTTACTAGGCTTTAGAGCTGGGTTGGACAATTGACTGATTTTCTCCCTTAGCAGCTTGCATAGTAACCTCTAGAGCTATGAGAGCTAGTCTATAGGTAGAAGACTTACTGGTGAGTTCCTGCTCCATTGCTCTAAGTCCTGTGTCCGAAGTATATCCTATCTTCAACAGTAGGGTTTTATCTTCAACTTCTAGGAGATAACCAAAAGCTCTGGCAATAGCATGTGTTATTTTGGGAGTCTCAGACCACTCTGATCAACCTCTTGAAGGGCGGTCTCTCCTGTCCGGCACTGATCCTTGTCATACAGCCCCCAGGTACACACATGCACTTTTGTTCAGACATGGTATGTGTATTTCTCAGAGAGTTCTCAAACCAACACACTTCCCTATGGCTTCCATACCCTCCCCAAGCTCCATTCATCTCTCCTCTCTCTCCCCTAGCCCAACTTCCCTTCTCTCTCCCCAGTTCAAGTACTCCCATTAACCCCACCATCCCCCCTCTCCTGAGTTCCCTCCTCCCCCACCACCTTGGTCCCCTGCATGTTCCTCACTCCTCCCTTTCCAGCTGAACACTACCATTTTCCTCAGCTGCCCCCCCTCCACTAATATCTGTTACCTACTTTCCCCCTCTTTTGGGCTTTTTCTTTCCCTTTATTTTCATGTTTCCTTTCCATTTTCCTGACTCCTGGTGTTACTCCTGGTGGTACTCACATATAAGGGACTGGTGCTATGATCCACAAATGAGGGAGAACATGTCACTTGCTTTTGTAAAATTGTTTTACTTCACTTAATATGACAGTCTCTAGCCCCATCCCTTTACCTACAAATTTCATTATTTCATCTTTCCTTACAGCTGAGTAGAACTCAATTGTGTAAATGTACCACATTTTCATTATCCATTCGTCAGTTGAGAGTCATTTAGGTTGTTTCCATTTCCTAGCTGTTATAATAAAAGCAACAACAAACGTGAATGTATAAGTATCTCTACAGTGGGATGAGTCCTGTGGGTATATGCCAAGGAGTGGTATAACAGTATCCTATGGTAGATTCATTTTCAGTTTTTTGAGAGTTCTTCATGCTGCTTTCCATAGAGATTGCACAGTTTTGCGATCCCACCAGCAGTGAATGAGCATCCCCCTTTCTCCACATTCTTGGCAGCACTTGGTGTCTTTTGTTCTCTTGATCTTAGCCAGTCTGATGGGGTAAGATGGAATCTTAAAGTGGTTTTGATCTGCATTTCTCTAATTACTAAGGATGTTGAGAACTTTTTAAGGTGTTTCTTAGCCATTTTTATTTCTTATTTGAGAACACTCTGTTCAGGTCCACAGCCCAACTTTTTATTGGGTGGTGCGTTTTCTTGTTTCTTGGTTTTTTTTTTTGTTTGTTTGTTTTTTAAGTTTAGTTCTTCATATATTCTGGATCTCAATCCTCTGTCAGCTGTATAGTAGGTAAACGTTTTCTCCCATACAGTGGATTTCCTCTTCACTTCCTTTGTTGTTTCTTTTGTGGCACTGAAGCTTTTGATTTTAATGAGGTTCTACTTGTTAATTGTTGACCTTAATGCCTGAGCAACTGACATCTGATTTAGAAACTCCTTTTCTACACCTACATCTTGTAGGATACTACTGAAAAAAATATATTTTGAAAACAAACTGAGGAAGAAAAAGAAGCTGCTTCTGTGACCATGAAACTGATGGCAGCACTGTTACATGGACATGAACATACTTATTTAGAAGGCAATTCAAAACATATTATATCCCCTTAACAAAACAACACCAATATCTTCTCCATAGGACTTATGACCTTTCCAATCACAGGCTTTTAATTGTGTTTACATTATCTGATTTGAATTCCCTCCTGTGAAATAGAATCAAATCCACTCAGAATGGGATAGGATACTCAATAACAGATTTGTCACTATTGCAGCTGTGGGCTCATCTTGCCTAGATGGTCGATACACTTGCATATGGGATCTAGGCTCACATTCTATGTATGTCAAGCAGCACTTCTATAATGAGCCGCTGATTGTATGTTGAGTCTTGTGCTGGTATGCTAGACTAAAGGCTTTGTCTGGGATTTATTGTCCTTGAGGAAACAGACTCTGTCATTTTTATTCTTATTATCTCTATCTGTGGTATAAGACCTGGAAGATGTTTAATGAATAGATGTTGATTGTTTATTTTTTTATTGAATTAGCAAAAGTAATTATATGTAATCAATAACAGGATTCTGAAAGTGTGAAGTATGGTGTGCCATCAACATCAACAACATCTCCTGAGAGCACATTAGAAATGTAAATTTTTAAGCCTTAGTATACACCTACTAAATTAGGAATACTGAGATTGCAGAGTCATCTGCGTTAATAAGCTCTCAGGTGATCCTAGTCCTTTCTCTAGGCAAAGAACCACTGGTCATGAGAAAGATGAGTAAACTAAAAATAGGGTAATTTGCTGGATACCTCTAAATATCAGTTATACTCATTATAATAAATCAATATTATTATAAGTGAAATTCAAATAACAGAAGGAGAAAATGGGATTTTAATGTAATTTAAAATTCAATTTTCTGTCCATTGAATATTTTAAACTTTATTTATAATTACGTGTAAAAAACTACAGTATACAGTCTTCCACAGAATCACATGTGTATATTACACTTATAAGGACTTATTTTACATTAAAATATTAAATCTGTGAAATAGCATTCAAAGAACTTACACAAATTTTACTGTATAAATTAACTTATTAGTATGTCTTATTTTAATTAACTTTTTTTTCCTTTCTAAGCAGTATACTATAGTTGTACATGCAATTGTTTACATAATATATATGTACATGTATATACTATAGGACAGGATTTACATATGAAGAAGGGAGAATTTTTACTTTCTGACATGGGGTGGCCTCCCTTAACATATATTTTAAGTCTGCCCATTTTTCATAAAATTTGTGTTATTTCATTCTTCTTTAGATCTAAAGAATATTGATATATATGTGTGTCAGAATTTCATTTTCCATCCCATTCTTTCACGTCATCTTCATTTTTTCTCTAGAGTCTTAAAGTTCTCATAGAGACATTTTGTCTCCTTGCTTAGGTTTATTAGTAGGTATTTTATTTTATTTTAAATTTGTTTTTATTGAATTTTTGTGTATTTCATACAAGACATCTCAACCATATTCATCTTTACATCCCCATCCCCACTGGCACCCTCCCTCACTGGAACCCATGTACTCTGTCACCCCTGTGAAGGCCCACTTTGTCAAATTGTCAAGTCAGTGTACTTCCATGTTCCACAGTGCAAGTCCATCCACTGACATCTAGTCAGTCTATCTAGCGTCCCTTGGTTTAGGAAGATCATCAGTTCTTCCTCACTTAGCAATAATCAGTTGACAGTATTTCTTCAGCTAAGATTAGGGTGTGCTATTCATTTACCCAGTTCTATGCTGGGTTTTTGTCTGCCTGAGTTTGTATGGACCTTGTTTATGCTGACACCATTGCCATAGAATCATATAAACAGGGTCCCAGGCACTCATAGGACTCTATTTCCATATAGTTATGCCCTCCTTCCTGGCTCTTACAATCTTTTTGCCTCCTGTTCCATGATGGTCCCTGAGTCCTGGGTGGGTAAATTTTAATATAGGAGTCCTGTCCAAGGCCAGCATTCTGCAGACTCTTCATATCTATGTTTTGGCCATTTGTGACCTTTTGTGTTCCTGGCCCTCTGTTGCATGAGGAAACTTCATTAATGAGAATTCAGAAATTCATTAGTGTCCTCTTCTTTACCCCTTGTTGCACTAAATATTCCCCTCCCCCTTCTTTGGAGACCTGTGTGCCCATGCCCAGGGCGACAAAACCTACAGAATACTATCTACTTCGGTTTTGCATAGTTTATGACATCTGGGGGGAGGGGTGACTTACAAAGGCATGAATTCTCATAGGTTTTTGTTCCCCATGTTTGAAACATACTTGCCATCAGCGTGTCCCACCTGTGGTCTCCTCCAGCTCTTTTCATACTGTCTAAAATGAAGTTCAATGCTGTTTTCAAAAATGGGTGATGGCTCCTCCCCCTTTTCCCCAGTGTCCTCAGCATCTCTCAGCATAGGTTTCTAGACCCTCCACTTGTTCAGTTTCAGCTTTTCGAAGGATGCCTACCCAAAACCCCTGTTCTATGTTCCATGAGCCTTAGGTATAGAGGTTGCATTGTAGATCATCACTGAGGCCGGGGAAACTCATAGACAATGTTCCTGTGTGACAAGTTGTAATATTTGTTAGTAGTCTCCAACTGGTGTAAAATTAGCTTCTTTGATGAGTGGTGAGTAGGACATCAATAAGACAAGAGAAAGAAATTAAAGGTGTATTAATTGGAAAAGAAGAGGTCAAATTACCACTTTTCGCAGACAATATATTCTATCTAAGAGATGCCAAAAACTCCACTAGAAACCTAGAAATAATTTACACATTTAGTAAAGTTGCAGGTTATAAAACTAATCTACAAAAATCAGTAGCCTTTCTATATACCAATAACAAGCAGTTGGAAAAAGAGTACATGGAAACCCTCGCGTTCACAATAACTGTAAGAAAAAGAAAATATTTTGGAATAAACCTGACCAAAGATATTAAAGATTTCCACAATGAAAATTTAAAACTTTAAAGAAAGAGATTGAGGAAGACATCAAAAGATAGAAGGACCAAAATGCTCTTAGATTGGAATAATTAGTATTTTGAAACTGGCCAGTATACTCAAAGCCATTGACAGATTTATTACAATGCCAATCAAAATCCTCATGACATTCTTCACAGAAATGGCAAAAAAAAAATCTTAAAATTCATATGGAAGTACAAAAGACCCCAGATAGCCAAAGCAACCCTGAGCACAAGGAGTAATGCTGGGGGGATTACTATACCAGATTTCAAACTATGTTACAGAGCTGTATTCATAAAAACAGCATGGTACTAGCATAAATAGACCCATAGATCAATGGAACATAAAGACACATGCAATTTTAGCCACCTGATATTTGAAAAAATGGTCAAGAATATTCACTGGAGGAAAGACAGCACCTTCAGCAAATGATGTTGGCAAAACTGGATCTCCACCTGTAGGAAAATGAACCTAAACCCTTATCTTTGACCTTGCACAAAATTCAACTCCAAATGGATCAAAGACCTCAATGTGAAACCTGAAATTCTGAAATTGTTAGAATAAAACATTAGCAATAACCTATGAAATATAGATGTAGAGAAGGACTTTCTAAATCAGTCATCAATTACTCAGGAATTAAGGTCAAAAATCAATAATTGGGACATCATTAAACTAAAAAGCCTCTGTCCAACAAAAGAAAAAACCAAAAAAGTGAACAGAAAACCCACAGAGTGGGAAAAAATCTTCACCAGTGACACATCTGACAGAGGTTTAACATCCAGAGTGTATAAAGAACTCAAAAAACAAAGAAGCAAGAAAGCAAGTAACCAAATTCAAAAGATGGGCTAAGGATGTGAACAGAAAGTTCTCGAAAGAAATATAGTTAAGAAAAATCTTAAAAAGTGTTCAACAACATTAGTAATTAGGGGAATGCAAATTAAAAGCACTTGAAGATTTCATCTTACCCCAGTCAGAACGGCTAAGATCAAGAGAACAAATGATACCAAATGTTGGAGGGGATGTAGGGAAAGGGGAACACTCATTCATTGCTGGTAGAACTGTAAACTCATGCAACCCCTAAGGGAAGCAGTGTGGAGAACTCTTAAAAAACTAAAAATGATCCTACCATTTCACCCGGTTATACCACTCCTCGGCATATACCCAAAGGACTCATCTTATTGCAGAGATGCTTCTACACCCATGTTTGTTGCTTCTCTTTTCACAATAGCTAAGAAATGGAAGCACCCTAAGTGTCCCTCAACTGACTAGTGGTTAATGAAAATGTGATACATTTACACAGTGGAGTTGTACTCAGCAGTAAAGAAAGATGAAATGAAATTTGCAGGTAAATGGATGGATCTATAACCTGTTATACTAAGTGAAGTAACACAGACTCAGAAAAACAAATGACATATGTTCTCCCTCATACGTGGATCTTGGCACCAAATCCCTATATGTGAGTACGATCCATATATAACTGCAGGAACCAGAATAATGAAAATGAACCAGGGAAGTAAAGGGAAAGAAAGAACCTGAGCAAGAAGAACAGTAGGAGACAGATGTTACAAAGGGAAAAATGGATAAAAATGGGAGTATTTAAATGGAATAGGGGAGGATGGATTATACAAGAAAACTTGGGGATAAAGGGAAAGAAGGAGCTTAAGAGAGGAGGGACCATAGGAGAAGGGTATTATTAAGGGAGAAATGGGGAAAATAGGGACACTTTAAATGGGGAAACCATGGTAGAAGGATAGAGAGATAGTCAGGGATACAGAGAAGGGAGATAAGTAATTCCTATCTAGTTTTTAAAAAACCAGAGTGAATCATATTAGTCTAATAAACTAATGAGAAATTATACATAAAGTATTCCTACATGAGTCCACACATATAGCTAAAGGCTACACACAAGAAACTGTGCCAGACAGGAGAAACCTTCTGTGAGTTGTTGGCCAGGGTAGTCATACAGACTCCCAAATTACACAGGTGTGGGAGAGTGAGGGAAGTCAAGAGAGGAAGAATTATTAGGGGAAGGGTGGGAATAATGGGGGCACTGTGACTAAGGAGGGAGGAAGGAGGGAAGCCGGATGGGAGAAAAACAGCATGCAGATGAGTGAATCTCAGGGGTCTAGGACTTAGAGGGAAAAGTGATGTCCTAGAAACCCTATGAGAAATGCACATAGAGTGTCTGAACATTAATGTGCATGTATACCTGGGAGAAGCTTGGCAGGAAATGTAGTGTCAGATAAAAGAGACCTCATTTGTAGTGACAAGCATGCCATACAGCATTCATCAAAGAAGCTTCTTTTTGCATCAGATGGAGGCTACTGCCAACTTGCATATCTGGTCAGGCACAGAGAACATAAGTCTGGGAGATGCCTAGTACTAGGTGACACATCTACAATCAAATCTCTAAATTAAGGCTCACGGAATATAGTGGAGAAAGGGGTAGAGAGAGGCCTAATACACCCCTCAACTCTCACCAGTGAGGCTTCCTTGTACATCAGAGTGCAGTGCACACAGAAGGCCACAACTGGCCAAGTTTTGGAGAATAAGAGACTGTAGAGTGTAGAATGGGACTCCATATGGGACCGTATCCACCCACAGCTCAGGGACCATTGCAAAAGAGGAGGCAGAAAGATTTTAAGAGCCAGGGCTGGTTCATGAACACAGGGAGGTGGAGGCTTCCAGGCAACTGGAGGCTTGCTTATGTGAGCCTGTGGCAGTGGTGGTATCGATTGTGGGACACATGTCAGCTCAATTAAACAGGGACCCAAAGGGGAGGTGAGAAATAGGTGGCAGCCCAGCACTAGGCTGAGAACTATTTGAGACTGATTGCTGCTGGGTTAGGGAGCGTATAACTTACATACAACCACTGGATGGGATGACTGGACTCCAGTGGATGCATTTACACTGAAGGATGTTTGGGTACAAACATTTGAATGACTAGGCCTCAGAATGTATGGCAGAGTGCACAAGGTTTGGGGGTGGGGGATAGCAGGAGGCATTGATAGGTGAGGGGAGGGTGTCTGAATTTGAGTAGGAAATGTTGTGTGAAATTTGAAAAGCTCAATAAAAAAAATTACATAGGCTATTTCCCTAGCCCATGTTTGCCTTGCAAAACTTGAATGTCAGACCCTGCTGCTGAAGATAGAAAATATTAGGGACACAGGATTTGGAGCAATAAAGCTGGAATTGACCTGAAACCACTTCCCCTGAAGGCTTGCTCTCATAGCTTTGGAGAGCAATATGAAGGGGCCAAGGGAAATAATCAATCGATGATCTAACACCAAATAGCTTCAATTCCAAATACCACATCAATGGCAAGCACAGCATATAACATTGGTGCAGTAGAGGCACTTTTTCTTGGGGACAATCAACAGCTACCTAATTGTACTAAAAGCCCACTCAATGGAATGAAAGTAAAATGTGGTACTGTAAACATAACCAAATACACAAGACTGGAGTGGTCAGAGATCTTACAGAAATCCCCCAAGACTATCACACTTCTAGATTTGTTTAATTTTTTGCTATGTGCAAAATACGTATTCTTATAATTACAGACAAATATCCCAGTCACCACTTATGTATTTTTGAAGCTATTGTAAATGTGATATCTACAACTAGAGATAATTTGAATTTTTCCTTTCTGTTTTTATTTAATTTTCTTATTTATTTCATTTGATTTTTTGAGACAGGGTCTTCCTGTAGACCCAACTGGCATGGAACTTGCTATGTAAACCAGACTGACCTCCAACATAGGGATCAGCCTGCCTCTGCCAAGGCTGAGATTAAATGCATGGACCACCACACCAGGCCCTCTTTTTCCATTTTTATTCTTGTTAGTGTTTTTATTTCTCTTATTTCTCCAGTCAAGACTCAGAATTATATAACAATAAGAGTTGTAAATCAGTTGTCTTGTCTTTTTTACCTTATTTTACAGAAAATATTTTCAGGTTTTCATCATAATATTTGTCACAGAAATACTGTGACATATTTGTCACACACAGCATATATTATGTTAAACTTTGCTCCTTAGTTCGTTAAAGCATTTAAAATGAAAGGATGATAAAATCTGTCAAAGACCTTTGATACTATCATACGATTTCTGTCCTGGGGTCTATGTATCTATTAATTGATTTGTGTACACTGACATCTTTGTATCCCTGAGATGAATCCATCATGCTTCTGATATATTATCTTATTACTGTTTTCTTGAATTCACATTTCACCCATTAATTGAGAATTGTGTGTGTGTGTGTGTGTGTGTGTGTGTGTGTGTGCGCGCGCGCGCGCGCGCATGCGCTTATCAGTGAAACTAATGAATCTATTTCTTTTTTAAACTGGTGGTGCCCTTTATATGGTTTTTGTGTCAGTAAAATCAGTAAAATACTGACTTCATGGAAAAAGATTGGTGATATCTCTGTGCCTTACTTCTCCATTTTGTACAAAGAACACTTTAAGGATTGCTGGAGTTGAATGTTCCTTAAAGGTTTGATAGAATCCAGCAGTTAATCTCTCTGGCCCTTAGCTTTGCTTTCTTTGAGACATTTTATTACTGCTTCAGTCTCTTTGCTTGTTATGAATCTATTTGTTTGTGTATTTTATATAATTTTGATGATATGTATGCATTCAGAAATTTCTACATTTCTTATTTTCAATTTTGTGGAATTAGGACTTCACAGTATTCCCTAATTATCCTCCAGATTTCATTGGAGGCTCTTCTAATATCAATTTTTCATCTCTAATTTTATTAATTTTGCCTTCTCTCACTTTCTTTTGTTAGCCTGGTTGAGTTTGTCCATCTAGTTTACCTTCCCAAAGAATGAGCTGCTAATCTAATTTACTCTCTGTATTATTATTCTGTTCTCCATTTCATTAATTTCTGCCTTTATCTCTATTATCTCTTTCTACTTATTGATTTGGGGTTTGGCTTGCTTTGTTTTCATAAGATATTGAGGGACATCCTTAGACAAGATCCCTGATCTTTTGTGTAGGTATTCATAGCTGTAACTTTCCTTTCATAACTGTTTTGATATGTCTTGTAGTTTTTGTTGTACTTGAATGTTCTTTTGCTGCTAGAATTTTGAAAGTTTTCTTCATTTACTTTTTCAATGACACTGGTCATTCGAATATGTATTGTTCAGTCTCTAAATATTTGTTGTTCTGTTGTTATTGGTTTCTAGGTTATTTACTATGGTCTGATAAGAAACAATAAATTGTTTGGGCTTTTTATTTATTAACATTTCTTTGTGTCCTAGAATGTCATATACTTCAGAGGAGGTTTTGAGTGACTGTGAAAAATCTTGTTAAGTCCTAGTTTGGATGACGAATTTAAAGATGGGAGCAGAGTGTTGAAGTCACCCACTGCTGTGTGAGAACTGTCCAACCTTTGACATTTATGAAATTTGGTGACCCAGCATCTGCTATATACATATACATTTGATACATTCTTGATGTATTATTCCCTATTATTGCTTCTAATTTTTACTTTGAGGTCTAATTTTTGAGTTATTAAAATAAGTATGACAGCTTGTTTTCAGCTTTTCTTTGGTACACAGCCCACAAGAACACAGGGAATTATAAATTTCAGTCTGTGGTTGTCTTTGCAAATGTGGTATGTTTTCTGGAGAAAATAGATAGTTGACTCTTTAAAAAAAAATCCACTCAGTTTCTCTGTTTCCTTTTTGGTAAATTGACATTTACCAAAGTTAAGATTATTTTTTAGATGTTTGCTAATTCTTATAATTTTGCTTCTTCTTATTGGATTGTTGTTCTCTCTTATTAGTGTGAACACCTTTCTGGTTGACTGTGTTGGGTACAGATTCCTTTCCAACTTTCTTTCATGCAACTGTTCTTCTCGTGAAATTTATGTTTTCCTGAGCGCTCGTGGGCTCTTCTCTCTCCTCTGTAAAGCATTCCTAAAGTTACTTATGCAGTGCTGACTTCTTAGTCATGAACAGACTTATATTTGTGTGTCTTCAATGCTCTTATTTTTCCATCATTTTTAAAGGATAATTCTGCCAGACATAGCAATTTCGGTTGACAGTTATTCACTTTATGGTCTTGAAATACATTATTGCATTCTTTCTAGGATTTTCAGGGTACGAAAGAGAGAGCTGACACTATTCTGATGAATGTATGTTTGTAAGTGAATTTGTCTTTTGAACTTATCTATTTTAAGATATTTTAACTTGTATTTTAAAAATCTAGATTGTGATGTCATAGAGAGACTATTGGCTGTTCACATTTGTTTCAATGGCTCTTGTGTTTTGATGTGCATTTATTTTTCTAGATTGTTCACTATAATTTCATTGTATAGACTTCTTGCCTTTAGTTTTTAATAGCTTTATTCTATCATACTCGCAGATTTTTATATCTTCCCCTTGGTTGTATCTCAAATGTCCTGGACATTGGGATTATTCTCGTTTTCTAAAATTTACTGATATTTGTGTTTCCCTAACTTTGTCCTCCATTTCTGAAGTTTATTGAAGTTGTTACTGATTTGTTGCTTGACTCACTGCCTTATTCAACTTGCAACATTTTTACTTTTTTCAGAATCTCCTTTAAAATATCTTTTTCCTTCCATGTTGTTTACTTTTTCACTTGTATTGCTGAATTTTTTTCAACTGTGCTGCTAATCTTTTCCCCTTTGCAGCGCTTCTCTCACAAAATCTTGGATTTAACTGTCTGTTTGTATCCTCTTGGATATAATTGATCATTAAACATGTGAAATCTTTATCTGAATTATACTTACATTGTAATTTTAGGATTAAATCTTTGAGGAATTATAATCTTTTGCAGGGTCTACATTGCCTTACATTTTCATGTTCTTGTGTTTCTGCATTACAATTTGCACATTAGTTCATTCACATGTCTTTTCTGAGTAGCCCACTCCTGTTGGCTAAACCCATAATATCACTTCGAAAACAGAAAACATTCTGCTGTTAACAGAACCAACATTAAACCATGCAAATACTAAAAATCAGTTAGAACCCACTATTCTTGCCATCAACAACTATAAACCAGGAAATAGCAAAACTAACACAGAATGGACTATGAAGTTAAGCAGTAATGCAAAGTAGTTGTGGAAATAGTGAACAGATAAGATAAAGGAATGAGGCAGAGAGAAAAGAGAAGGAGGAAAGTATGGCTAAACAAATTAAGGGTTAAAGAAGAGGAACCGAGAGGATTATGGGGAAAAGAACAAGGAAGTAGAAATTTAACTGCTGGTGCTAGCCAGCCAAGATGGACAGTACCTGAAAGGGGGAGTGAGGATTGAAAGAAAAGACAAGAGACAGAGAAAAGATACTTGGGAGGACTGTCAGTAGAGACTGCAGCCCCGGTTTATTTTAGCTCAGCCTTTTTATACATTAGAACATCAGAGATAGCCACTGTTTGCTTAACTCAGTTAGCTTCAACAGCTGTTTTTCCCACCTGTATCTGAGGGTCAAGGAGTGGTCAAATACTTGTGAACTCCATGATATAAACACATTCCTCCTGACTTGGCAGATTAGGTACTGGTGTACAAAAACAAACAAACAAAAAAAAAAAAAAAAACAACTCAGTAAGCAAGCAAGCCTGCCACAGCTCAATGTACATAATTTCTGTGCTTATATCAATAGCTCCCAACATTTAACAAAAACAAAGATATGAGATCTGTGAAGGTAGAAGACCTCTCTCCATGCTTTCAAGATCTCCTATATTTGAGTCACTCTGCTGGAGGGATGCACTTCAGAATTCTGAAGCTCTGTAGCCTGCTGACCTCAATGGCAGGGCATGAAATTCTAGTGTCATTTCCAGCTGAAGAAATCTGCTCTTGGCCATGGAGAACGAATGGGTTTTGCACTTCACCACTTGACCCAAGCCTTCTGCAGCCTGCGTTTCTCAACTTGTCAATGCTTGGCCCTTTCATGTCTCCAGGGCTGTTTCCCAGAGTCATCTCTCATATTGGGTAGGGGCAGGTTCAGAACAGGCTCTTTGGCCTGATCCTGAGTTGTTCCCTTTTCTCAGGCCTCAGTGTTGCAGAATTTGAAACAATGTTCTTTCTTAAGAGATAGCACCAGTCCCTCCTATCATGGTTGACTCATCGGTGGAGAAGTATTAACAGAAAACCATAAGTGGATTTTAAGCTCGTGAGGGTTGTGAGCTTGTGTTGAGTATAAAACTGCCAGTCTGAGTGACTTATCTCTTGCCTAAGGCTTCTGTGCCTCCTCCTCACCCCATGGACACTCTGGCACTATATTCAGATTAGCTAACTTTTTTCAGTGCACCACAAACCTTTTTCTCAGCACTTTTCATCTATCGCTGTCTGTGAATTTCTGATGCTCTTCCTCACTCTTGTTTCAGATAAAGTCTATTTCTTTCTTACACAGTCGCTTCTTAATAGGGTTGCAGGAAGGTAGCTCACAGTCCATTTTCTTACACAGTAACAAACTTGTCTGCTATGCATTTCCAAAAGAAATGAAAGTTTATATGCCAGGATGGATGACCTTCATACTCAGCAATGGACTTTCACCTTGCTTTTATGTATATTTTCGATTAACTATGTGTGTGATGTCCCTCGAGGTAGTGTTCTCCTATTTTATCTTCTCCAGAAGAAAGCTTTACAATCTGTAAATCAGAGGTACAGGTCAGATACTTAAAGTTCTTTCAAATACTGTTATTTTTTATTTAATATAGCCAGAGTTCCTGACTCATTAATTTTTAAAGGTATCAAGCTATCATAAGAATTTATGATTCCACATATATGCATTGTTTACTTTTATTATCAAGTATAATTTTATTAAAATTTTGTGAATTTTATACAATATTTTTTTAATCATATTTAGCTCCTTTCCCCTATCTGCACCCCCTCACTAATTCCCACTCAGTTTCTTGTACTCTGTCTATTAAGGCTTATAGAGGCAAACTGATGTTTTCAAATGTCCTTCCCTATGGATATATCCACTGGAGACTGGTTAACCTATGAAGAGTCTCACCCTTAACAAAGATTGATTCTGCCCTTCCCAGCAGCTATCAATCACCAACATCAGGTAAGGTTGGGATTTCTTACCAAAGTCCCCACATCTATGCTGGGATTTTATCTGACTTAAGCTCATGTGGGATCATGTGGGATTTTATCTGACTTAAGCTAACCATTGACTTGAGTTCATATGTGTAACTGACCAGCTGTCTGGAAAACTCTGCTTCCTTGTTGTCATCCATACACTTTTGCTCCTACCTCTTCTGCAATGATCCCTGACCCTTTGAAGGCAGATGTTTGGGATAACTGTGCAACTCAAGGATCATCCTTCTGCAGTCTCTTGTTCTCTTCACATTGGCTGGTTGTAAATTTCTAGGAGCCCAAAGATGGATTAGTCTATGGAAATAACAGTAGGCCATTGGGAATAACTTTAATACCAGGTCTATTTAGCAGAATAATAGTATTACGCTCTCCCCTATGATCTGTGGCCTGTCTAGCCACATGTTCCAAGCCTGATATCAGGGTCAAGTGTGGGTTCCCTCTTACAAAGCAAACATTAAATCCAATTAGAAAGTGATTGGTTATTTGCATGATATTCATGCCACTGCAGAGGTCATAAGTTTCCAGGCCAGTTGTTGAAGCATGAAGAATTCATACTGGCATGAGGTTAATGATTAACTTTTTCTTCTAGTATCATGCATAGCACCTTCAAGTACTACGGAAGCTAGCCTGTAGAAATGAAGCTTTGATGTTGGTACCAGCTTAATTTCTTCTTGTTTTTTGTTTTGTTTTGTTTTGTTTGTTTGTTTTTTCTTTATACTTTATGTATATAGTGTCTTTAGGAATAGGGTCTTACTGTAACTGGTGGGTAACCAAGAGCAGGGGTAATGGCCAATATTGTTTAAGCATCTTTGGGACTGCTAATCAGCGACATCAACAGAGGGAGTCCATCACTGACATTGAGCTTTTTGCATCGTTTCTACTAAAATTTAGAAATGATCTCAAACTTACAAAAGATATACCACTGTAATTCAATTATTTTTTTGCTGCATTTTAATGTCTGTATGCTGTACCCATCACACACACACACACACACACACACACACACACACACACACACACACATACATGTTCATACATTATTCTGGGTCAAGGCCAAGGAAGAATCATGAGGAATTAAGGCTATATTCCCAGGTCACAAGAGGAGTCCAAGGCTTCCACACTCACCCTGTTATTTGGCTTGGACTTTGGCTGTCTTGAGAGGATTCCCTTCCTGAGGAAAGCTAACCTACAGTGTCCACCTAATTACTTCAGGAAAGAATTAGGAAAAGAATGGGAAGAACTACTGTAATTATCCTTCTCAGGTTTTCTGGCAGTCAGGATTGCTCAGAAGAACATCTTATGTAATTAAGTGTGGCTTCGTCCTGTGTAGTGAAGGAGTTATTACTCCAGAAAATGGTAATTCAAAGAACCTTGTTTTGTTTAATGTATCTCATTCACCAGTTCTAAGGTTTCTTATGAAAAATGTTTCTTAAAGATAGCAAGAAATTATCATATAACAAAATGACTATCTTAGATCTATTATTTGATAGCTAATATTTATATCATTTAAATATAAATATAAAAATGCTTACTCAAAGTACATATCTATAATCACACCACTTGGGAGGTGGAGGCAGGAGATTCAGAAGTTCAAGGTCTTCCTTGGCTACATAGAGACTTCGATAACAGCCTGGGTTAAATGAGACCTTTTTCAACAAACAAACATGTTTAATTAATAATGTTTCAATTGTCCTATATTTAACTTCCAAATTCCTTTGTGTATATCTTGCTACAGGTATTAATTTTAGTGAGTCATGTTCATTTTGTTAATTCTCATTTATAATTTTTATTTTAAAAGCTAATTATTTTAGATAATTAATATTAAAAGTTATTAGGCGTCAAGCCCAAAATAAATACACAAGAAAATAAGGATTACTTATTCCAAAACCAAAAATATTCCTATCTTATTTCTGAAAAAATAACGTCAGAAGCAAGGAGTAAGCATGCTATTAGTATTAAGTGCACTTTTTACAAAGAAACCACAAAGTGCTTTTGTAAATCAATATGTTCTAAAAAATATTTTAAAGTCTATCCAGTGGGTAAATAGTTTTCAAAGCAAAGAGTACTACAAGAGGACAGGGAGGATAATGGGCACAGGGAAGGCTTTCTTTCTCGCACTCAGGCTGTCCCAGAGTCTGTCTTTGCCCAGAGGCAATGGAGTTGGACATATGGACCATGAAAGAGAGGAATAAATGCTCAAAAATCCAGAGTCAGCGAGCGGTGTCAAAAGCTGTGACTGGCACAGGCATGCAAGTTTGCTTGGCTTCCCTTTCACCTATTCCAGAGTATTTTAGAGGATTGTCTGCTGTGATATAAATGTTGCTGTTTAAAAGAAACGTCTTGTCATTTTATAACAATTCTTTCCCAATAATTATTATCATTATATATTAGGTTTTGATAAATACACAGGGTACATATAGTTTCAAAATCATTTTTCCGATGGTGTTTTATTTTTCTCAAAGACAATCATATAATATATTTCAATTTGCGTGAGAAAAGTTGTATGTCAACATTTTTCCTGTTATGTAAGACATGAGAGGAGAGAGAACAGTTTAGTTCAGAGTCATACAGCTTATAAGTATCTATATTATAAATATTTATATTTTAAAAAATATCCTCTGATCATTCATTCAACAAGCCAACATTTATTGAATAACTGCCTTCTGCCATAAAATTTCAAAATGTTGGTCCCATGAATACAGTGATAAATGAGATTGTATAAGGGCCTTGGAGACATTCAGAGTCTAATGGGCGCCTCTATGGAGGAAACTTCAAAATATTTGAAAAATTGAAAGTGAAAGTCATTCTATCATGTTCTTTTAATAACCACAAGAAGAGAACATTTGCTTTAGGAAAAAAAGGAATTTGCAAGAGTCAATGTATCTATAAAACATTGAATAAATATTAACGGTTTCTATGATACATGAAAAACAAGTAAGAATAGAAGTAAACATCTCAAGTGTTAAATCTTATAATGACCTAGAGTCTTCAAAAAGAGGTATTAAAACTCTGCCAGTGTGGAGGATTCCTCCACACTAATCTAAGTTGCTACAGTCCATTTGTCAAAGAGTTGGAGAATTAATCTGATATATGATGATTGAAATCTTGACTCAGTCCAAGTCTCTTCCATTTCCTTAATTGAGGAGATTTTGAAATATCTCCTTTACAAGGTAATTACCCTCACCCTCCATTCTGCTTTTCCTCTGTAGACATTTTACACAGTAGTGTGAGATAATGCTCCACTTCAATATATGTTTTATTCATTAAAAAATACTGACTAAATAGATATTTTCAACAAGTAATAAAAGTGTTCACATTCCATTTAGCTGATGGATAGTCTCTTTTCACTTTTGTTACTGTGCATCTCAGTAGAGTTACATGTTTATGGTATTATTTTTTAAATCAATAAATTCTGAATTGATTTTCAACCACTATAACTTCTCATGCCCTGCTATATGATTTGGTAAGAGTAAAGAAATGTGTTAGTTATCTATTACTGTATAAGAAACCATTTCAAATCTTGATAGTTAAAAATAATAATTGACTATTTCACACAGTTCTGTGAGTGGGTAGGTCTTGTGCTGGCTTTGCCTGGGTTCACTTGTGTGGTTGCATTTATCTGGTGGTGATTCTGCTACAGGAGGCAAATTCTTAGGATGGCTTATTCCCATCAGTGTAATCTCAGAGTTCCAAGATGGAATAGACCAGAAGCTGCTGTTGATGTGGCCTAGGCTTCAGAACTCACAGAGCATCACACTGGGTAAGTTTTGCTGATCAGGAACACCCCAGGTAAAAGGTAGTAGAGGAAAAGTCCAGCTCCATAATGGGCAGCAGCAATCTTTGTAAAAGGACATGAGCACAGAATGGTGTTATTCTTAAAGGACAGTAGCAGAAATTTCCATGAATTCATAGGATAGTCACATAATTTCAAGTATGAAAATAGTTTTTGTAAACCTACAAACTCAAAAATTCATACAACATGAATATACAAATTAATACATAGAGTAAATGAATACATTATAAATTTAAAACTATTTGTCAAAGACAGACACAGCATTTATTGTTTAAATCACTTGCTTTCTAATCAGTTTGGAACTGCTAAAGCAACATGTGGTCAGGATGCTGATTCTTTCACTACTTTTGCTGTTTTTCATTTTGCTTTGTTGTTTTTTATTTACAACTTTTATGTTTATTAAATGAATACATAAATAAATAGAAGATGCATATTTGTTTGAGACAGGGTCTCCCTTTATCTCCAGCTGTCCTGGAACTTGCTATGTAGACCATGCTGGCCCAGATTTCAGAGAGAAACTCCTGTTTCTGCCTCCCTAGTGCTGGGATTAAAGACAAGTACCCAGAATAAGTACAATTTTTAAACATTACATTTTGACATATTTTCTTGAAATAATCTGAAAAAGACAGGTTTTCACATGTTATGGCAGAGACAGAGCATGTCTAAATATGTTTCAATTTTTACCCACAAAAAGTGATGTGAATTAAGAGCTCACCAGTTTCTCAGCAGATTGGGACAGCTGTGGGTGATGAAATCTCCAGTTTTCAGGCAGAAAGCTATATCCTCATAACTTTCACTCCATAGTTCCTATTTAACAATTGCTCTAATGACACTCTGCAGTGGCTCTCACAGCTGCCTCCATGCCATCAAGTGTTTCTTGCTATTCTGTTTGGAAAGGGTTACCTTGAACATGGTTATTCTACTTGTTTCTGCAAATTCCTGCAGTGGAATCGTATCATTCTCTAGACTGCTAGAGGAACTTTTGCTCTCTCAAGGTTTGGCTCTATTTCTGAGATTCTAATGGGTTTTATAGACCATTAAGGTTACAATTAAAGACAGAGATATCACTGCCCTAACCTTTTATTGCTAAAGAGTACTCCTTAGCACAGATTCATCTCAAGAAATAGCGTGTCTCAGAGATCCACAACTGATCAAAGTGCAGATACTTAGAGACTATGAGTGCTCAGCTCCTAATGGAACATCTATATCACAGTATGTCTTCCGAAGGCTCAGGGATCATGTCAAAAGATGGTTGGATAGATGTGAAAGCCAGAGGGAGTCATGACCACATCAAAATAGTCTTTTTCTATACACAGCAGGGTAGTTGCACATATGAACTCACAATAGTTGTGAAAGTACACACAAGCACAGCACAAGCAAAATACAGACAAAACCCTAGTGTGGAGGGAGTAGGATGGCATAAATTCCCACCCCAGGCTGAGGAGCTATTGGCAGTTGATAGCTGCTGAGAGAGGGAGAATCAGTTTTTTTTAAGGTTATAGACACTGGCAGGTTGACCATGCTCCCATGGATGGCCCTGCAGCCAAGAGTACAGAGACAGCACAGATGCAAATTGATGGGTTAAAAAGAAGACGATAAAAAGTTGTCAGCTTAGGACGTTTGGGGAGAGTGAACCTCAAATGAGGAATTTCCTCATCAGACTGGCCTGTATAAAGTATTTTCTTGATTGCTGAGTGAAGAGGCCAGACCCATCCCATTCTGGGTAGTGCGACCCCTGGGCTGTCGGTACTGGGTGTATAAGAAAGCAGGCTGAGCAAAGTCCAGAGGAGCAAGCCAGTAAGAGCATTCCTCCATGGTCTGTATTTCAATTCCTGCCTCAATGCGCAGCCTCCTTGTCTTAATTTCCTATGCTAAAGGACTGTGAGCTTTAAGCCAAATCAGCCCTTTCCCCCCCAAAGTGGTTTTGGTCACAGTGTGTTATCAGAGTAATAGAAAACTAATACAGGTGGATAGGAAAAGGAAGGGAAGGGGTGTGTCTATGAAGAGCTAGGGGAGGGTTGGATATGATCAAAATACATTGTAGGGAAATCTCAATGAATTAATACAAATATTATACAATAGGGAATAGTGTAATAATAAGTGTTTCCAGATTTTAATTATTTACAGCTAAAAGATTCACTTCCAAAAGCAAAGTTTTACTATTATATAAAGTTTAAATATGATGGAGAATATATTTTAGATTACCATCCTGAATTAATTAAAAAATTGAAAATAAACTTTTAAACATGATCATGAAATGTAAAGGCTCATATTCTGTGGATGTTGTACACCTTCCTAGAGTAGTTAAATGAAAATTTTCTAATGTACATGGGAACTTCAGATATGTTTGACAGAAAATTTCTTTGCCATATCATTTCTTAATTTGCCTCACATAATGTTCTTTATTTAGTTTTTAATACATATAAGTGTTTTGGTGAGCATGCATGTAAGTGTACTCATGTCATACAATGCCCATGGAAGACAGAAGAGAGTTTCTTATATCCTGGAAGTGGAGTTACTGATGGTTGTTAACTGTCACATGGTGACTGGAAGCCAAACACAGTCCTCTGCAGTAGTGGCCAGAGCTTTTAACACCTAAGCCATATCTACAGCCCCAGAAAACTTTCTTTTGCAGTTATCTAAAATAGAATACTAAAAGCAATCAACCTGTCAGTGATTGTCTTAAAAACATGAGAATTTGATCAATTTTATTCCTGAGTAAGACAGTGCAAGATTAGAAATGATTCATTAGGCAAGCCTAGTATACTCTAGACTCTTCATATATATTATCTCCAAAACCTACTAGTTTCATAATTTTTTAGGTAGGTATCTATTTAAACATTAAACAAAAAGAGAATCACTCACAGATGCCTAACTAGTGTCCAGTGCTACATCCATAGTAAAATGGGGGAATGAATGCTTATTCAGCCATTATCTCCATTCGTTAACACCAAAGGCAATTCACTGTATTTTGAGACCCATAAAGAGGAAAATCCTTTTGGTACTGGGCTTATTTGAGGTTGTTTTAGCACTTTAGCTTAAGAGACCAAGCAAGGGATTATGAGTCAGAGGATCTGGTCAAGATTTTCCTTAATGAGCTGTAGACTTGAGTGAGTCATTTTGTGTCATGATATCCAGTTTTTCGTATTAGAAAATACAAGATTTAAGTTAGATGATCTGTAAGTCTTACGCTAGATTTGAGTTTTGTCATTTCCCCACACATTTCCCAAGTTATGTATTTCTAATATATCAAAAATTGTCCTGAAGTACATCATAGAGATAATGATTTTTTTGTCAGTTATACATATTTGGAATCACTATAGGTTTCATTGAGAAAGATATGACAATAACTTGCAATAAACATTTCAAAGCCTTCTTATGTTGATACCAAGTATTAAACTTCAATACAAATCTTCTGTTATTGATGACTATTAGCAGTTATTAATTTTGTTTTAATTGAAATTTCAATGTCTTTGAACAATGAATATTAAATTTTGAAGGCCCAGTATAACTGTGCCTTATTTCACATATTTTATACAATTCAGGGATTTGGTCATTGGAAAAACTTATACTTTAAGCTAAAATTAAATATAAAAATCTGAAAATAAAAAAAAATATTGTGGAGATGTTCATATAGCAATCATCTTTTAATGATTTTTTTCCATCTTTTACTTTATTAACAATGTGAAATAAAAACTAGCATACGCCTTTGCTTGACAGTATTTCTCTGATGATACTTTTCAAAGATGAGATTGTTAGATAAAATATTAAAGTTTTAAATATTTCAATTTTCTACTAAATTTATTTATAAACTGTGAAAATTTTACTTAGGGCTTATTTCTCAAACACAAATAACATTGAAATCATCTTCTTTAAATAAAACTTAAATATTTTGACCACTGTGTTAATAATTTATCCATATGAACATAGGGCAAAATAAGCCATATAGAGATTACAAAAGTGGTCAGAAAACAAGATCCCAAAGTCCTCAAGCTCATATTTACCTTCCTCTATGAATTGAAAGACTAGCATTTTCAATCACCTAAAACCCCATTTTCTTTCTTTTTTGCTTTCGCTTTTCACATAGGCCAGCCCACTTCTTTCAATCTGCTGGATTTGGTACCTCTGAGTCCATTCCCAGTTCATGCTTCTGTATCTGACTCAGGTTTTCACAATGTGTGGAGAGGGGGACAGTGATAAACATCCTCTACTAAAACTCTGAACTCCGGTCTACATTAGCCTATCCAAAAAAAAAAGAGAAAAATGTTTTAAAGTTTTAAAACACTGTTTCTGTGTCTTTTTGACATGGCAAAATTGCTGCACTATTTATCTCAGAGAAGCTGTGGTTACCTACACAAGACCAGCATATCAAGTCAGTCAACATTTCAGCATAAATAGGAGAGATCACATATCTGCACATATAAAGTTATCAATAACTAATTAAAATTTTATATTGTAAATAAACAAATAAACCACTGTTTCCAGTCCAATCATAAATTCCCTTTGTCAGTATCTTAGTTTGTTTCTTCATTGCTGTGACAAAACACTCTGACCAATACCAACTTGGGGAAGAAAGGGTTTATTTAGCTTACATCTCCTGAGTCACAGTTCATCCAGGAGCCCAATGTAGGAACACAGGGCAGGAACCTGGAGGCAAGAGCTAGAGTGCAGGGCTTACTCCCTTGGCCCCTGCTCAGACTGCTGTCTTATGCAACACAGGCCCACCTCCCGAGGGTTAGCACCACCCGCAGTGGGCTGGGCCTTCCCACATCACTCAACAATCAAGAAGGTGCCCCATGGACATGGCCACAGGCCAGTCCAATGATGGTAATCCCCCAATTGAGGTTCCCTCAACCCAGGTGTGTCAAGCTGACACTAAATCTATCCAGCACAATTGACCCCTTGTCAACTTGACACACAAAAGCATCACTATTAAACCATAATCTTTGAATTCTTATCCCCAAGATATATTAACATTAGTATCACAACATAAAGACAGTACAACCTTAGAAAGCCCATTGTCCTTAAAAAAACCAAACACTTAAAAGTCCATAGTCTCTTTTAAAAGTCTCTTAACTGTGGGTAGGCGTCTATAAAATCCAAAACAAGTACTGTCTTATTTCAAAGGGAAGAAGCGGGCACACCTAAGCAAAACCAGAGTCAAGCAAAGTATCTCAAGGTGGGACATCTGGGATTCACTCACAGTCTTCTGGGCTTCTGGGCTCATCTCACTCACAGACCCAAGGGCCAGCTCCATTCCACACTTACTGCTGTCCTTGGGGGGCGTCCCATGGTCCTGGCATCTCCACTGAAACTGAGGCTACACCTTCACCAATGGCCTCTTCTTGCCTCTTGGGGTGCAAAGCCTCAGATTCTCTCCATGACCCCTTCAATCCTGGGATCTTTGCTGCAACTGAAGCTGCACTTTCACCTATGACCTTTCCTGGCCTCTCAGAGTGCCAAGCCTCAGCTGCTCACTGACCCCTTCATGCTTTCAACACCAGAACCATGCAGGAGACTCTTACACATTACCAAGTCCTGTTTCCAGCTAGAGATGGAAGTTCAGGTCCCCTCTGTGTGCTGATCCTGAGGAAATACCTTCCAGAATATTCCACCACAGTGATGCTGGTCTCTTGTTACAGCTGATTTTTCAGCCCCAGCTAACCAGCATCAAATGTCTCAGTAAAGCAAAGGTTTTACTTCAGGTTCTGGTCTTTTCTTAATCACGGCTGATTCTTCAGCTCCAGCTACAAGAACCCACGGATTCTCAATTCAAAACATCACACAAACAGCCCTGATAGTCTCTGCTTCCCTTTGAAGCTTCACAAGCCAGGTGTCCATTGTTCACAGCTCTTTCAGCTTAACTGTTCCCAGGTCCACAGTAACAAACTCTAAGCACTCAATGGCTTTTCCAGCCCAAAGTCCCAAACACTTCCATGATCCTCCTTATAACACCAAGGTCAGGTCTGTCATAGCAATTCCCCACACTCTGGTGTCAGCATACACTTTTATTAATGGGAAATATTGGAAGAACCATGGGAATTTTAGGGATCTGACTGTGAAAACATTAAGTTGAGATACATGTTCATATCCATTAGCTATCACACACTTTTGCATGGTTTGCAGTCATTGTCTGCTACAATAAGCAACTGCTCACTGTTATGACAATGACTTGATGATCATTTGGCTACTGGCTATAATGGCTAGTAGAGGGCCAAGGTAGTAAGTTACATGAGTGTAGGAGGGGACAACAAGCACGAATCACACATCAATAGTGAAAGAGAAACAAGTCTGACAAACCAGGTTAAGAGATTCAGTATCTCTGGGGATTGAAAAGATGGTTCAGCAATTAAGAGCACTTGGCTGCTCTTGCAAAGGACCCGGGTTTGATTCCCAGCACCCAAATGGAGGCTAATGACTGTGTAGGTCAGAGGACATTTTGTGAGAGCCAGTTCTTTCCTTCTACCACATGGGTCCCAGAGATAAAATTCAGATGATCAGGTTTGGTGGCAGACATCTTTACCCTCTGAGCATCTTGCCCTGATATATGCCTTATGACAATTTCCTCACTTAAAAACTTTTTAAGGGATGGAGAGATGGCTCAGAGGTTAGTAACACTGGCTGTTCTTGCAGAAGACCTGGGTTCGAATCCCAGTTCTCACATGGCAACTGACAGCTGTCTGTAACGCCAGTTCCAAGGGTGTTACACACGTGCAGTCATTACACTCATAAATGTGTATACGTACATTCAGTCATTACACTCATAAAATAATAATAATAATAAAACAAACGATGTATGTTCTCCCTCATATGTGGCTCCTCGCACCAAATCATTTCAAATTCCAGGTACTTTTAATAAGAAGATGCTATACAGCAGTCCCTTCTGCATGAAATAACTACTATCATCACGACTTCAGCTGAGCCTGATCGCAAAACATAGTCACAATTGGGCTTGTTGATCGTTGTGCTCATTCATTAAAGAAGTGCCAAGCAGGGTCACTGGACCCTCACCTGAGTATCCAGCCACTCTTTCCAGCTATCTAGTCCATCCTTGGAAGACAAAAGAAAGGGATGCTTTTGGAAGTCCTTGTCAAGAAACTCCAAAGGACTCTCATATAAACAATAGAAAATTGCCCTGTTGTGACTTTTTTCTACTTCCCTGTCTAGAAATTGTAATGCTAAGTACTCTTGCCTTTACTTCTCCTTCACATCTCCTATTCATGATTCAAGGACTTTCTTTTCCCCTTAGAGACAAGAGTTATGCAATTTGGGAGTCTTTTAGATAGACCCATTGAAGGGATATTCCAATTGCCTCACCCTGTGTCCCTGTTCAGCACGGAAGAAGCCAGAGCGGTCTGTGTCCCTATTCCCTATTGGCAATTTGAGTAACCCCTTCATAGGGTGGTGTGATGAGAATAGGAGGTAGGAATTGGCTAGGCAGTTAAGCGTAAAAAGACCCCAAAGAAATGTAGCCAGTTTCTTGGCTAAAAGTCAAAATGTCCTTGGGCCTGTTAGCAACATACTCTATTCCAAAGTCCAAAAAAGTCAAAAGTATTTGAGAGCTTGTATCTAATCCTTAAAAGATTTTAGGGTTACCTCTTCAGAGGGGGGAATGTTGCGAGGAGGGAGTGGGCATGGATTTGATCAAAACACCTTATATGCATGTATTAAATTCTCAATAAAGATTTTGTAAAAATTAAAAAAAAGAGGGAGTTTTCTAATTTGTAAAGTACTCAGGATTTTCCATGGGCAGTGAGGATGTGGAAGTGGCAATAAGGATGGATAGTTCAGAGTGCATGGAATGTTCTTCACACAGGGAAGCTTCCAAGGCTCCCATGTATCATGCCCCTGCTTCCTGCCAAGGGTCCTTTCTCAACATGCATTCATTCATCTAGTCAATCACTGAAATCTACAATGTATGTAACTTCTACTACTCTGTTCTCATTTGGATATAAGAATGTACTCACACTGAATAATAAACTAAGGTCAATGATGAAAAAAAAAAGAGCTTCAGTCTTTTGGAAAATTTCCTTGAAATATTTCTTGAAGTTTATGAAACAGTTTTGGTGGAATTTGCAAACACAGCACACCTTCTAATACAGTATGATGTTACTAAAATTTATGAAAGAAAAAGAAACAAGTTTTTAACTTTTCTCATGCATCATGCTAGCAAAACGATCAATTTGTTTCTCAAGTCTGTCAATACAAGTTCATATTTTTAAAAAGTTTAAAAAATATTTTCTTTATTGTTTTTATTTTATGTGCATTCCTGTATAGCCTGCATTAGGAAAGTGCACCCGTGTGTTGCAAAGCCTGTGGAGGACAGAAGAGGCTGTCAGAGCCCTTGGAACTGGAGTTACAGACAGCTGTCCTTGCCAAGTGAATGCTCGTTTTCAAACCCAGATCTTCTGCAAGAACAGCCAATGTTCCTAACCTCTGAGCCATATCTCCATCCCTTAAAATGTTTTTAAGTGAGGAAGTTGTCAAAAGGCATACATCAGGGTAAGATGCTCAGTGGGTAAAGATGTCTGCCACCAAACCTGATGATCTGAGTTTGATCTCTGGGACCCAAGTGCTAGAAGGACAGAACTAACTGAATCTCACAAGCTGTCCTCTGATCTACACACACACACACACACACACACACACACACACACACACCACACAATATACACACATGCATATGCACAAATAAAGTGTAATATAAAATGTTAAAAGAATACATCAAAAAAACAAGGACATTTATGATTTATACTACAGTGTTAACATTTTATTTCATGAAGTTAAAAACTGATGTTTTCTGAAGTTAAAAATAATCTTGGCAAAAGAATAATAATAATCTTGGAAACTTAAAGTGAATATTTACTTTCACATCTGTTTTAACTGTAGTGTTATGTTAATTTTCATACAGATGGACAGCAACATTATAAAATTGGCAGGTACCACATAATCAGTATACTCCTGGAAATACCTCATCCCTGCAAGCAAGAAGGAAAGCATGACTTTTTATAAGAGCAAATAAGTTTTTTGTTTTTTGTTTTCTTTTGTGTATGTGTGTGTGTGTGTGTGTGTGTGTGTGTGTGTGTGTGAAGGAATCTGTGCATATGTGTAGATCAGAGAAAAACTTTCAGTTCTGTCTTTCCACAATGGGTTCTAAGGATCAAACTCAAGTCATAGGCTTGGATAGTAAGGTGTCAGGGCAGTTAACAAAATGATAGAGAAGAAAATTGCCTGTTTATTTCTATGGTACAAAATAATTCTATGTGGCTTTTCTAAATCTAAAAACAATAAAAATCCCTTTAAAAGGCTTTAAAGCAAGAATATATAAATATATAGTAAACAAATATAATTTAACCTTATGTTTAGCTTATAGAATAAGCTAAATTTTATATACATTTAAGTGTATTATATAAAAATATGCACACAAGGATCAAAAGGAAATTATAATAGTCCGTAATTTAACTTAATATATGCCTATGATGATAAAATAAGTAGATAAATTGCAGGGATTATAAGACAGGTAATATATTTAAATTTTCTACTTAATAAAGTGAGAGATAAGAAAAATGAGTGGTTGAAGTATATTTAAGAAAACATTCTCACTATATTAAGGTAAAACATCTACAAAATTATGTTAAAACATCTCACAATATAAAAATTGCATAAAGTATAAGAAGCTTGGTTAATACAAAAAATTTTGGATTTAATGTGCTCTAATATTTTAGTTGTTGTGGTTATTGATCACTGCCTGAATCCAGTGTGCTCATGAGCATGGGACCATTCACTGACACATGGATAACCTACTAGCAGCCATGTTTCCAAAGGGTGTAAGAGAATTTCATTTGTATGTGTACAGGGTATATTTTTAGATCATACATATGTGTATACTTTAGCTATAAAAATGAAAATATTATACCAAATAAGAATCTTAGTAAATATCTAATGAAGGTGAATGAAATGAATTTTCTAGTATACTACTGATGAAATTTACCTGGGTATAAAATTTATGTAAAGGGTGAAGATAGGGGAGGGGTCTAAATATGATTAAGATGTATTATAGAAAATATCCAAAAATGGAATTCAAAATTGTATTAAATGTATGAAAACTAAAAAGTTTGTGTTTGTTATCTACAGGAATGTTGTACAAGTATCTAAAACTGGAATTAATAATATTAGCCAGGCCAGACATAGTGGTGTGTGACATTAATCTCAGTGCTCAGGAGGCAGAGACAGCAGCAGATCTCCTGGAGATCAAGGCCAGGCTGGTCTACATAAAAAGTTTCAGACCAGCTGGGACTACAAGGAGACACTGTTTCGAAACAAAACAAAAAACATGGAGGAAAAGATTCCTCTGTGTTGACCCTCCCCTTTGTAGACTTGACACTGGTTCAAGCCCATCTGGTGGGGTCTCCTTGGCCTCCTTGATCAAGAGGACAGGAGACCCACCACCATTACAGGACATTTTGAGAGATGCCAAAAGGAAAGTATGACCAAAGATTAAAGGGGCCAAAATAATTTCTTAAGAGTCCATATTCATTGCTAATGACTACATAACAAGCAACAATGCCAGATAGGAGATACCTTCTTTTGAGTTGTTGGCCAGGGTGGCCCAAGGAACTCCCAGACAGTAACCCAGCATAGAACTGGGAAAATGAACAGCAGACCCCAATCTTATCTAAAGGAATATTGACAACTGATTGCTGCTAGATGAGGAACAGCTGACCCTCCTAAAACAAAGACCTCTAGATAGGCTGACTACATCCACCATAATGGCAAGTACTGGGGAATGGCTGGGGTGCTGACAACACAGCAGACAGTAACAGGGATATCTGAGTATAAGGGCTCTAGTGGAGGGGAGGAAGGGAGGCTATTGGAGGGTGCCATCTGGGAAGTGGGTGTATAGTTGAATAAGATGGTTTGGGATGTTCTGTGTGATACACACACACACATACACAAAATCAATAAATATAAAAATATGTATTATATTTGAGTAGGAAGCATGGAAATTTATGTCATGCAAATTAGTAGAGGTGATAAGCATTACCATTGAAATCTACCCAATGACTTTATAGAAATACATAGGTGCCAAGGATCCAAGTGCAACCAATTATGACTAGTAATAATCAGACACATACAGATCAGAGATGCATGCACCAACATCTCAGTGTTAGTAGCAAAAACAATAGTCTTTCTGCAAGAAACAATATATTCTACAATGAAATGGATATCTTTTTTAAAGGTTAAAAACTCATTCAGTTTAATGTCTTACAGGGCTTATACTGAGTTCAATATTGTATAACTGTATTAATTCAACTGTGAAACTAGAAACTTGCACCCACTTGTGAAAGAGATGTACTCTTGCTCTGGAGTGTGTTATTGAATATGTTAAAGCTGTAGTGAAATGCTTCTTCTATTCACCATTGAATTAAAAATTAAAAAAATGATTAAAAATAATAATTTGTCAAAGCATAAAAATTTGCTCCTTAATAATTAGTAGGTGTGAAAAACATTACCATTGAAATCTACCTGGAGACTTTATATCCATGCTCATATGCCAAGGAGCTCAGAAAGTAACCAACTGTGACCAGTAATAATCAGACATATAGAGATTAGAGGTGCATGTGCAAACATCTTAATGTTAATTGAATTAAAAATGAATTTTTCTGTATGAAACTGTGTATTTTAATAATGAAATGGAGATCTTCTTTAAAAGTTAAAACTTCATTTAA
>NW_008355775.1:751773-753819 GCF_000622305.1 Nannospalax galili
TCAGAAACTAACCAATTATGAGTAGTAATAATCAGATATATAGAAATTAGAAACACATGTGCAAACATCTTAATGTCAATAGGAAAAATGAATTTTTCTGTATGAATCTATGTATTTTAATATTGAAATGGAGATCTTCTTTAAAGGTTAAAACATCATTTAATTGTATGTCTTAAAGGGTTTATATTGAGTACAATATTGTATAACTGTATTAATTCAATAAAAACCAAAAATATTACCTGGTCTTGAGAGCACATGCCTTCAATCTCAGTACTCAAAAAGCAGAGACAAGCAAATTTCTCTGCAAATTTGTGGCCAGCCTGGTCTATATAATGAGTTTCAGACTGGTAAGGGCTTCATATTGAGATCCTGTCTAAAACAAAACAAAACAAAAAATATGATGAACCATAGGACTGAGGATGTAGAGTGCTTGCCTAGCATGTACAAGACTCTGAACTCTTAGGGTATGTGCACGCATGTGTGTGTGCGTGCTTGTATATTCCTTGTGTATGTGTTTTAACATCAGTGTATCTATGGTACACATTAATAGTATGTATAAACCTAGAGAGAGAAAATAGAAAATGAAAGTAACAAAGGGGTGAGGAGTGAAGGAAGATCATACACGTATTTCTGTGTTCTTCTGGAAACTTAGGAAATGCTCCAGAATGGTATATTCTAAAATCAAAGCAGACATCAGAAGGTAGAGAGGCCAGAGACACTGTCCGATTAGCAAGAATAAATGAAAGCAATTAAGTTGTAGATTAATAGTGATTGCTTCACAGTATTTCAAGAAAATCAAAGTGAAGTATAAGTAGTTATCTTAAAACTTAAAAATAAAAATCATAAAACTAAAGTTTTTTATATTTTAGATAAACCTGTTACTAATATCTGATGAAATAATTTGATAAATACATCTGATATAATGAATTTTCTGGAATAATAAAATTAAAAGTATTAGCTCGGCCTGGTGGCCCACATCTTTAATTCCAGCTCTCAGAAGGCAAAGACAGGTGATTCTCTGTGAGTTTGAGGCCAGCCTGGATGACATAGTGAGTTCCAAGCTGACCAGAACTTCATAGTGATAGCCTGTCCCAAAAAAATACAATAATGGGGCTGGAGAGATGGATAAGAGCACTGGCTGCTCTTGCAGGGGACCTGGGTTCAAATTTTATCACCCTCTTCTGATCTTCATGGCCATTGCATGACATGGGCGAACTTACATGTGTACAGACAATACACTCATACACATAAAGTAAAAATAATAAACAAAATATGTTTAAAATTATGATTAACAATAGGAATTAATTTTAATAATATATAGTATTATATCAATTGCTATAATGATAAAAATACTAAATGAGAAATGTTCATTAGTGCAAAGCTTGTACTATTTTTCAGCCCGTCAAACATATTGCCAAATTATCTCTTAGAAAGGTTGACAAAATATGTGTTTCACTGGCGATTCATGAGAATCAGTTATTGCTGGGAAGTATTCCTGCTTTGGTGATTAGCTTTTTATTCTATTTATTTTTGTTTAAATAGCAATAATTAATTTTCTCATAGCTCTAAAGCCGAATTAAAATGCCATCAAGATTGTTTCCTTAGGAGGACTGTCACTTGGATTTTAAATACCTGTGTTTTCCTTTGTGTTCACGTGATCTTCCTTCTCTCTGCCTTACAATTCCTTTTATGCAAGGGCTTCTTGTCTGGTTGTTGATTATAGACAAAACAAGGGCTCTCTGACTTTTCAAATTTTTTTCTGTTTGTCTTTGTTTTAATTGAACTTTTGTGAATTTCATAAGGTATAGGATATATTTTGATCATATTTAGAATTCCTCCCTCCCCGATCTGAAAACACCCTTACTACCATCCACATAATTTCATTTCATGAACTATATATACATATACATATACATATATATATATATATAGAGAGAGAGAGAGTAGGTATGCACAGTTTCATATAAACAGGATCACACTATATACATTGTGTCATGATTTGCTTTTTTACTAAACAATATATCATGGATAGCTTTCATGTTAACA
>NW_008355775.1:753850-759329 GCF_000622305.1 Nannospalax galili
ATATATATATATATATATATATATATATAGAGAGAGAGAGAGAGAGAGAGAGAGAGAGAGAGTCAAACTTCTGTCCTCAAGTCCCAAGTGTCCTTCAGTGTGGGTCTGCTATTCACTGGAGGCTGGTTAACTTATCCAGAGTCACACCTGTAAAGAAGACCAACTCTACCCTTCTCTGTAGCTATCTAGTACCAATAATTCCTCAGAAAAGGTTGGAATTTCCTATCCACTTCTCCACTTTCAAGCTAAAATTTTTGTCTGGCTTGAGCTTACAAGGTATTTGTACATGCTGTCACCACTGCTATGTGTTCATAGGTCTGCCCAGCTGTCTGGAATTCTGTTTCCTTGTGGTCATCTACCACCTCTGGCTCTTATAATCTTTCTGCCCCCTCTTTCATAATGATCCTTGAGCCTTGGGAGGCATAATTTTGATATAGGTGTCCTATTCAGGGATAAGCATTCTGTAGTCTCTTATTCTCTGCATTGTCCAGTTGTGGGTCTCTGTGTAAATCACCATCTGGTGCATGAGGAAGGCTCTATGGTGAGACTTTGGAGATGTGTGAGTATAACAATAAGTCAATCATTAGGAGTTTGTTTAAAACTATGTTCATTTAGCAAAATAATAGTATTATGTTCTGTCCTATCACCTGTGACCTGTCTAGCCATGGGTTTCTAGGCCTGACATCAGTCTCAGATATGGGCTCAGTCTTGTGAAGTGAACCTCAAGAACAGTCACAAGTGCTTGGTTACACCCATAACAGTCCCCACCACTATTGCCCCAGTGGGCATATCTTGCCAAACTGATTGTACAGTCCCAGGACTAACAGCTGGGCAAAAATGATGTCCATCCATCTCTTCCGGTAGCATGCATAGGATCTTCCCACATCATGAAATCTAATCAGTAGAGATGAAGATTTTAAGTCAGCATTAGCTGGATTTCTAGTCTTTTCTATGGCTCATTTATGCAGTGTCTTCAGCAATAGGATCTTACTGTGAATGTCTCGTGGATAACCAAGAGCACTGGAAATGACCAATATTGTTTGAGGGTCCATGGGACCCCTGATCAACAGCTTCAAAAGATAGAGTCTATTCCTGGCATTGGGCTTTTACTTTATTAGACTATAGTGTTTAGTAGGGTATTAGTCCCCCTGTTATAGGGTAACTCCTTCCAATTTATTTTAATATTCCGTATGTATATACTTTAAAAAAGTTCTATAGTACTAGATTTCCATATGACTTTTTCTAAAGGCCTTTGGTGTCAGTTATCCTTTCCCATACTCCCTCCTCTACCTTACCCTCCCATTCCACACCCATTTAACCCCTCCTATCCATTATTCATTTTTCCTGCTTTATAGCATTGTCTTCTACTTTTCCTGTCATGAAGCACTTCCCCCATGCCCCTTTACTAATTTCCTGACCTTTATGTATTTTCTAGTTGAAACATGCATATCTAAGGATTCAGTATTTGCATCCAGCTATGAGAGAGAACATGTAATGCTTGTTTCTCTGGATCTGGGTTACTTCACAAAGGATGATTGCTTCCAGTTCCATCCATTCATCTGCAAATTTCATGACATACTTTTCTTAACAGCTGAATAATATTCCATACTATAAATGCTCCATACTTTCGCTATCCATTCATCAACTGATGGACGTTTAGGTTGTTTCCATTTACTAGCTATTATGAAAAGAGCAGCAATGAACATTGATGAACAGGAATCCCTTTAATAGGGTATAGAGTCTTCTGTCATATGCCCAAGGATTTTATGGCTGGATCATGTGGCAAGTTTATTTCTAGTTTTTTGAGAAATCTCCATTAATTTTTCTGTAGTAGCTACAATGGTTTGCACTCCCACCAACAGTGGATAAGAAATGCCCTTTCCCCACATCCTTTTCAGCATTTGTCATAGATTTTTGGATCTTAGCCATTTTGACTGATGTAAGAGGAAATCTCAAAGCAATTTTAATTTTCATTCATTTGAAATTCATTGAAATTCATTTGAAATTCATTGAAAAATATGTTGAATATTTTTTAAAGTATTTCTCAGCCATTTGTATTTCATCTTTTGAGAACTCACTGTTCAGTTCTTAGCCCCAATTTTTAATTTTTTAGATTATTTTTTGAGTTCTTTATGTATTCTAGATAGTAACCCTTTATCTGAGGTTTAGCTCAGGTAAAGTTTTTGGTTTTTCTTTTTTTTCCATTCTTCAGGTTGTTTCTTGGCTTAAATGACATCCTTTTCTGTGCAGAAACTTTTTAGTTTCATAAGGTCCCATTTGTCAATTGTTGGACTTAATGGCTACACTATAGGAGTCCTATTCAGAAAGTCTTTTCTTATGCCTGTAAGTTTCAATGTATTCCCTACTTTTTCCTCCATAAGATACAGGATATCGGTTTTTATGTTGAAGTCCATCATCTATTTGGAGTTGAATTTCATGCACGGTGAGAGATAGATATCTAGTTTCGTTCTTCTACGTGTAGCTATCTAGATTTACCAGGACCATTTGTTGAACATGTTGTTTTTTTCCCTGATGTGTATTTATGGCCCCTCTAAGTTCATGAATTTAAATTAGGTCCTCAATTCTATTCCATTGATCACTATATCTCTACTTATGCAAGTACCGTGCTGTTTTTATTCCTATAGCTCTACAGTATAATTTGAGATCAGGGACGGTAATGCCTCCAGCAGTTATTTTAGTGTCCTGGACTATTTTGACTATCCTGGGGTTTTTTGTGTGTTTGCATATGAAATTTTAGATAATTTTTTTAATTGTGTGATGAACCGCTTTGGAATTTTAATGCAATTGAATTGGTTTTGTTGATTGTTTTGGTAGAATGGCAATTTTCACAATATTACTCCTACTGATCTATGAACATGGGAGGTTTTTCCATCTTCTGGTATGTTCTTCAATTTCTTACTTTAATATCTTAAAGTTTTTTAAGATATTAAGTATCTTTCACTTTCTTGGTCAGATTTATCCCACGTGAGGTGGCTACCTGGAATGGGATTGTTTGACTGATTTCTTTCTATATTAAAATATTTACATATAGTTCTCTGATTTTTGATATCTGAAAAAATATGATAACTTCCACCCATTAGTAATTTATTTTGGTCAATTCAAATGTAAGATTTTTTACTTTAAAAATAGACAGTCATTGGACTATGCAGATGAGTAGTCCATACCCACTATCAGTGGGTGCAGGCACTTGCTACCAATGCTGATAACTTAAGCTGGAGGCCCAGGACCCACATATTGGAAGAAAAGAACCAACTCCTTGAGGGGCCTGGAGAGATGGCTCAGTGGTTAAGAACACTGACTGTCCTTGCAGAAGACCCAGCACCCACATGGTAGCTAACAACTGCCGTAACTCCAGTACCAGGGGATCTAACAGCCTCTTCTGTCTTCCAAGAGCATTGCACGACAGGGGTGTACTTACCTATATGCAGGCAATACACACATACACACAAAATAAAGACAATTCAAAAAAGTATTTAAAAACAAGACCTAACTCCTGAAAGCTGTGCTCTGACCCCACACTCAAACTGTGGCATGCATGTGCATATATATATATCACACATATATGTATATATATGCACATATTGAATGAATAAATAGATTTAAAAATAGACAATCACTAGTGGTATGTGTACTTTATTTGATTATCAGTAATATTGACTTAGTTACACATTATATTATAGGCCTCTAATTCAAACATTGTGGATACCAAGCCAGATGAGAGTTGGAGAAAGCATAGTCTACAGTGAGATTCTGCCTCAGAAAAATTAGAAATTTTTCTATTTAACTCCAGGTTGAACAAAAAGCCAACAAATACTAACAAGGTTGTGGTGCGGGAACAAACTTTTAGAAACTGTCAGAAGCAGTGTGAGAAATGAAAATATGCATGGGGTTTCCTCAAAACCAGAAGTGCCAAGTGATGTGCTATGTATACTCTCCTTGGCTATATACCTGATGGAATCTAAGTCGGCAAACACGCCTACAGTTTGTTACTGTTCACAGTAGCCATATTACATAGACAACATGGGTAACTATCAAAAGTGGAAAAGGAAAATATATACACATTTGTATACATATATATAAATTTATATGGAGTATAACATTTTCTTTAGCACTAAAGAAAAAAAACAAAATTATGACATTCTAGGAAAATAAAGAGAAGAAGAGATCATTGTGTCAAGTGAACTATATTCAGAAATACAAGGTTCATGCTTTCTCTCATTGTGAATGTAGGTTAAAAACAAGACCAGGTGTGGTGAAATTTGCCTTTAAGTCCACCACTCAGGAGACAGAGGCAGGTAGATATCTGTGAGTTCAAGGCAAGTGTGGTCTACACAGCAAGTTACACAGTAGCAAACTTAAGTAATGATACTGTGACTCAAAAAAAAACCTAACAAATAAAAAGAAACAAACAAAGAGACAAATTAAGTAAATAATTTTGTTTAAAAAGACATGAGATTAGATGGACTGTTTGGGAAGAAGACACTGCAGGAGGAACAATAGAAATCAAAGGGGGGATGATCATAGTATGTTATGTCTCAGTAATAAATTGCTATAGTGAAACTCAATATTTGTACTATGTAATAAAAAAAAATTCAAAGTAAGAAAAATACCTCACTATATTGCCTGCTGGGTTCTGTATTTCCAAGACCATAGTGGACTAACTGGGTAGTTAGTATTCTTGTTAATTTGGGTACCACTGATTAAATGGATCTTCATAGAAAAGTTTCCTGGACTGATCTGAGCTCTGGTTTCCACAGGGAGTTCTTTTGCTCTTGCTGTCTTAAAGGTAAATAAGATATGTTCAGGTAAGGGCATAGATATTTATACATAGATTAGTGAGGACTAATCAATTTCTAGAATATTTGGGTTGAGCAATAACATGAGTAATAATACACTAGAAAATGTATCTGAGCATTTCATAGACCTAAAATACAGAAACTCAAAAAACAGTGCTTTGAATGATGCCAGAGACACTGAATATGACACATTTTTTATTTTTTCAATGCATGAGATAGATATATGTCTGAAAATCCTATGATAAGATTTCATTATAAAATTGAAGATGAATGGGGAGTGTCAACTCATGAAAGAAATAATGTCTTCTTTTTTATGTTTATGGGTATATTACCTGCATGTAAGTACACCTGTGTTATGCAATGACTGCAGAGGTCAGAAGAGGGTGTCTGATTACCCTGGAACTCAAGTCACAAATGGTTGCTAGTTGCCATGTTGGTGCTGGGAACTGAAGCTGTGTTCACTGCAAGAGCAGGCAGAGCAATCATTGCTCTTAATCACTGAGCTACCTCTCCAGCCTGAAAGAGAGACTATCTTAAACAGAGCTCAGATTACATAAGGAAGAAATTCATCTTGGTCTTTTATATCCATAGGTTCCACCTGCCAAGTTCAGCTCTGATGAAAAATAATTTTTAAAAAACTGCATACCTGTATATATATATAT
>NW_008355775.1:759391-772089 GCF_000622305.1 Nannospalax galili
CAGGATTTTCATCAGATTTAATATTATAATCTAGAGATGATATAAATAAAATGTACAGAGGGAGGAATGTGGCTTATATGAGAACATTGCATAATTTGATATAAGAGGCATGAACATCTGCATATATGGGTATCTGTGGAAATGTCTAAATCAATCTCTTGTGAATTTGAGGAAAGAGTACTAGCTAGTACCAAGGACAAAGGAGTCACTCACTGTGAGTTCAAAGGTGAAACAAAACTGACTGACAAATTATCTAGCCAGACTGACCAAAATGCTTAATTGCAAAGTATCTGAATAAAAAGTAGGGTAAAATGTTTAAGTGACTTGTGCTGATATTATTTTTATATAGTAGCTGAAGTCAATGTACACTGTCTTATTTGTCCCAAAGCTGAGTTTTCTAGTATCCACATTTTGTTTTTTTGGATGTTTATCTTTTTTTTTTTTTTTTCTGTTTTGACTCAAACTCACGGGGCTAGAGAGATAGCTAGGTGGTTAAAAGTTGTCTGCTCTTATATAGGACCAAGGTACAAATCTCAGCACTCAAGTCGTGGCTAACAAGCATCTGTAATTCCAGTACCAGAAGATCTGATGTCGTCTATTCTCTGTAGGCACTGCGCAACATGGGTGCATTGACACACATGCAGGTATAACACTCATACACATAAAATAAAAATAAATAAGACATTTTAATAGGCTCGAACTTATTTGATATTAATCAAAATTAAACTTAAAAAATATTAGAAGAGATAGTCAAAATCCCTTCAAAAAGATGCTTTAAATGGTTCTCTTTTAGGACAATGTAGAGCAAAAATTAATGTCTTATATTTTCTTAATATAAGTGAAAAGCAATACAAACAATTATAATTTTTAGAAGTTCTCTTGTGCATGCAGGAGTGTCAGAGACGTTGAGGTTTGTTCTTTTAATATTTCACCCAGGTTTGTGGCTTCTCCTCTTCTGCTGAGTGTTCTCTATCTGGCCTTGCTTATGACCATGGGATTCCTGATCCTGGGTTGCCAGCCTCTCTCCTTCAAAGTGTTTGCTCTGAGCTCCCACTCCACAGGAGCCAGTTGCTCTTCATCAGCGTATACCTTGCCCTACAGAGGAAATCTCGTTTTCCTTTCTGGAAAAATATTAAAAACATGTTTCCCTGTACCTTTCTTTTTACTTTTGTTCTTAAGAGACAAAAAAAAATAACCTCTAAATTAACTCCCATTGTCAACTCTCCTATGAATAGTCTTGCTGTTCTTTTTAAAAACCTAACAAATGTAAATTTTAATTCCACAGCCCTGGCTGGAAGCACAGGCAAGCTTGCTCATGATCTGCCTTTTGAAGTTGCTTAGTTGGCACAACTCTGAAATTGTAGTCTGACTAGAACATGACAGAGTTCACACAAATACATTTGATGGCTCAGCGGTTAAGAGAACTGACTGCTCTTGCAGATGTCTCAGGTTGGATTTCAGCACCAACACAGTTGCTAGCAGTCTGTGACTCCAGTACCACAGGATCCAGCACCCTCTTCTGGCCTCCATGGGCACTGCACAATACAGGTGCACTTACAGACATGCAGAAAGTCATACGTGTAAAATAACAAAATTAATTTAAAATTTTAATACATATCAAAAATTTGCAAAAAAAATACAGGAAAATGTCAAAAACAAAGAACTTTGAAAGGGTTAGAAGTTATACATGATACAATACCTTTTTAATATATCAAAGTTGCTTAGAAAACAATGGTAAAAATATTGTGTTTTACAATGAAACAAACTACATATACAACATTAACCTAATATAATGAGGAGCATTTGATAGAAAAAAAGCTCATAAATTTCAATAAACTACACTCAATATGCCCATAGTTGGAAAGTCATATTTCTTTTTTTATTTTTTTAAATATTTTATTTATTATTTTTATTTTTTTATGTGTATGCATGTATTGCCTACATGTAGGTAAGTGCACCTGTGTTGTGCAATGTCCATGGAAGACAGAAGAGGCTGGTGGCTCCCCTGGAAATGGAGTTATGAACAGTTGTTAGCTGCCATGTGGGTGCTGGGATTTGTACCCGGGTCTTCTGCAAGAATAGCCAGTGTTCTTAACTGCTGAGCCATCTCTCCAGCCCCTGGAAAGTCATATTTCTAATCAAATAATATAAGCATATGAATAGCAAATCTCTTTTCTACCCAGTCTATAAAATTAGAGTGAATTCAGCAATTTCAGTGGGATGTGCTTTTAAAAAACCGTCTAAATTTATCTAGTAGAATAACAATGTAAGCATAGCTAGTGAGATTTTGAAGAATATTAACCTAGGAGACAGTAGAAAGGCTAGAAATTAATAAAAATGCAACTTTCTTTTATACCTCAAAATACAGAGAGTCTCAAACTTGCATGGCTAGAAAATTAATATTTAAAAGTATGATATTATAGATTATAGGATTTACTAAATATTTGCCTTGAGCAAAAACAAAATTGATGGTGACTGATGAAAGAAAATATGCAAAGAAAAGTGCTTAGCATTTGTCTATTCAGATTAATATAAAGTACACTGTAACATTGGCAGCTTATAAGGCATATGGGATGATCACATTTAGATGTACACCTACAAATGAATCATGGTAATATCTGACTTCCATTCTATGCTATAATATGGACTGAATGGAGGGTGTTGTCACTGTCAGAAAATTATCTTTAGTTCATGAGTTCATTTATTAAGGACCAATTGAGCTTAGATATTATTACAAAACCACAATGCTCTAGTCATTATCCCCAAACTGGCTGTGAGTTGGTGCCTGTTGTTCCCATGAGAATAAGTACTTAGCCAGAATTCCTTCTTATGGCTGGTATCAGTGATTTATATGTAAGATAGCGCTATGATGTCTTCCTTCTGAACAGGACTGTGTCTTACAGCAAAGGTACCATCTGAGATTAAAATAGGAGTTCAGTTGTAGAGCATTAAAAGGGATTTTACAGAACTAATTAGAAGCAACAGAGATATTTGACTCCCTTGTTAGGAATGCAAGTAATTCACAGAATTTGTAAATTTAGCTTCCTAGCCTCCCGCATTTGAGAAAACTTAAAATTAAATATTAAAAAGCTAAATGAAATATAATAATAAAAATGTAAATACAGTAGACTACAAAGCAGATAAACTAATGAAGCATTTTATTGTGGTTAAAAATCTAAAAGGTAAAGGGTCTACCAAGTCCCTTTATTTAAAGGAAACTGGCTGAAAGTGATAGCTGGATTGTGTGCACTTGTTAACTAAGACCACATTCTTCTAAAAGGGAAGTTTCTGGCATTTTCAGTCACAGCTCAGTGTCCCCTGGCATAGTCTTGGACAGAGCTGAGTCACTGACTCAGGCCAGTCCTGAGTGACGCATTATTTAATAGGGGAAATGAAAATGTTTAACTAATCAAGGGTTTTTCAGCTGATGCTGAGTCAGACTATGGAAGGCAAAACTGGAGGCATTTCCACTCTTCACTCTGTGTTCTTCTTCTCACAAAGAGAAGAAAAATAAAACTTGTTTTTGAACTTTATTTCTACAGGAAAAAAAAATACTTCTAATAGTTTGTATAGAATGATTGACTTCCATGCTAATGAACCTTTAATTTATTCATCTCCAATTATAATGATGGAAAGATCCTCATGGCTCCTCTAAATTCACCATTAAAATCATTTCAGGCTGGTTTATAATCTCTACTTTGTAAATTACACTATATTAGAGAAAACATTCATGTATGTACTCCTTATAATTCGAGGATAACTGAAAATTCAGTTGAATAGAAAATTTTTCTTTCACTTGAATTTAGTGATTATTGAATGAATGAATGAATGCCCTCATTTTAATGGGTATTTATAATTTCCAACATGTTAGTTCAAAATGTCCATCAAATTATATTATGAATTACAAATTGTTTAACATATTAAACTCCATCCGTGTAGATGCTCTTAAGACAAAGACTTTGTGAAGTAAAGCAAAAAGTAATCTTTAAAATTTAGTGAAACAATTTTACAATTTTGCTACATTACCCTTTTTATATAATTTTATAATTTTGCTTTTGAAATTGGAAGCTTTCTTAAAGTCTCAGATTCATTAAATAAAGCAAACATGATGCCGTTGTGATTTTAAAGCACTGTAAAGAAGATCTAAGTTTTTAGTGTGGCTCAGTGTATAGCCTGTGCTTACAGGGGCCTAGGTTCAAGGCTAAGCAACAATTAACCAAATAAATGAATAAATAAATAAATAAACCCTCTTTATTGCAATGCTTACTTTTGTGGGGGTCTCCATATTTACTATTTCACTTTTTTCAAAGAGAGGACCAGGACATTTATTTTATACATCTTATTTTAATGCAGGTATTATGCTAGGTAAAATGTATAGATTCAAAACTTTTAGCTAAACATTTGTAATTTTTTAGTGCAATATCATTTAAAAGAGATTACAACTGTGCCATAAGACAAGAATGATGTTCTATTTAATTTTAATGATTATAATGTATGTTAGGAAAAATACATTATGATTTTTACCTAGAGCCCAAATTAACAGAATCTACATTATTTCTAAACACATTATATTAAATGTTAATCTCCCCATGGCTCAAAAAACAATTGTATTTTATGGGGTTTTGTCTTATTTTGTTTTGATTTTGACAGGGTCTCCCTAGTCCCAGCCAGCCTGGAACACACTATGTGGACTAGGCTGGCCTCAGCCTCTCAGAGTACCACCTCTGCCTCCCCTGCCTGGGATTAAAGGCATGGACCACGATGCCTGGAAAACAAATCATATTTTAAACAACATTTTCTTTTTTTTTTCAGTTTTATTTTTTACTTTAAAAAAAATTTTATTGAGAATTTCATACATGCATATAAGGTGTTTTGATCATATCCACACCCACTCCCTCCCCTCCTACTCCTCCATATCTCCCCATCACGTTTTCCTGACAACACTGTGTTCTCTTTCTTTAATTTTATGAGGCTTTTTGCTACTCTAACATCCCCTGCTCTGAAGAGGTAACCCTAAATTCTTTTAGGGATTAGATAAGAGCTCCTAAATGCTTTTGATATTTTTGGCCTTTGGAACAGTATGATGTTAAGAGACCCAAGAATATTTTGATTTTTAGCCAAGAAACTGACTACTTTTCTTTGGGGCCTTTTTACCCTAACTGCCTAACCAATTCCTACCTCCTACTCTTATCACACCACATTCGATGCTGATGGGGAATTGGGATGCAGAGTGCTTTGGCTTCTTCCATGCTGAACAGGCAGTCAGGGTAAGGCAACTGGGGTACCCCTACAGTGGGTCTATCTAAAAGACTCACAAAATGTATAACTCTTAACTGTAGGGAGAAAAGGCAGTCCTTGTTTGGTGTCTAGGAGATGTGAAGGAGAAGTAAAGGCAAGACTAGTTATCATTCCAAGTTCTAGACAGGGAACCATAAAAAAGTCAGAACAGGACAAATTTCAAATGTTCCTGTCAAAGTCCATTGGAATTTCTTAATGACAGCTTTCTAAAGCATCCCTCTATTGGGTTCCTCCTCATTTTTCTTTTGTCTGCCAAGGCTGGACTCGAGAGTGATGGACTCAGGATTTGTCAAACAGCATTTTCTAAAGTAATAAAATATATTCCATTTCCGCTTTCTTTGTCTTTGTCATAGAGCAAGGATTTAGGAAGCAATGAAACAATGAAAACACAATTTTCTCTTTCATTTGCAGACTGTTTTGAACCAAGGAAACCCCTTAGGCTCTTGTTTATAATAATTGTTATTGTGTCTTGAAAGCATATATATTTTTATATATTTTAAGCATATTATTTATTCCATGTACTCTGCTTGATGTGTAATACTCTGCTTTATTTTAAATAAATATTTTACTTAATTTTCAATAAATACAGGAAAAGAAGGATAAATGCCAAAAACTTAAAGAGAAAGTGGTATAAAATTGTCTTTCAATTGCCATGGTATAGTCATCACTAGAAACTGGATAGCCAACTAGTTGCAGCTATGGTGGGTATGAAAGGCATTTTACCCTTTATCTCCAATCAGAAGACGTTGAATGACAGTTTTTTCTCAGTGTAACCTGGAAAGTTAGGCTATCTAGTACTTCCAGATCTTCATAAGCCTCTCTTTCTCCTTTTAGGTTTGTTGTTTTTGTTTTGTTTTGTTCTGTTTTGTTTTGTTTTCCTAATCCTAAAACCAAAACAACCAACACATTTTTTTTTGCAGTTATCTGTCTTAAACATTCATAATCATCTTTTTCCTTTCCACACTGACACAATGCTTTTAATTTCTTTCCTTTCAACACTGACACTGGTTTTACTCCTCAGCTTTTGTTTGTGTTTTTTACAGATGCTAGTCTTATAAATAACTGCAGTGACTTCACTTGTCCTATGGGAAGGATGCCATGTGTTCCCAAAATGTTCCATGTGGTAGTCACAATACAGGAGGAAAAGTTCAAGTGTGTCTATTTATTTATCATTTAAGTGTTACTAAATTATAGCTTGATATGAAAAATAAATAAGTATGAAAGTTTTCAGAAAAGAAGTAAGCTATTATTTTCATGTGATATACTTATGCCACTTGCAATTCTAAAGAATTCACTGAAAAGCTAACATGAACAGAAAAGAACTTTCATAAAGTAACTGTTTTAACATTGTTGTACATGCATAGACAAATACAGATAGTAAAACAAAAGGCTTGTACACATAACTCCCAGATAAGAAAAGGGGGAAGAAACACTTATGTTGATATATAAAAAATAAGATTCACACAAAGAAAGCATGCAAGAACATAGTAGAAAATATGGATACACATAAAGGTATTATCAATAAGCATCTTTATTCTATTTATAACTGGAACAACACATTCTAAAATTTCTATAAGAAAAAATGGCTGCCTATGAGTCAGAGAGTAGTTTTAAGGACATGAATGAGGACATTTACCTTAGCAGTTATTGAAATATTTTTAAACAAAGTGAGTAGTACAGGTACATGGAGAATTAATCCAGTGGCACTGTCTCAAAATTAGGCAGAAAGGAAAAATATGTAGTGACTAAACACATATCATTTCAATTAAAAAGAGGTGGATTCATTTATAAGTGACTTTGGTATAAGTGATAGTTTTAGGGAAAATGAAATCTACAGTATTCCTTTACATAAACAACTGACTTGTAAGAATAGTACACACACTTATGAAAACATAATATTTACTACTGACTCTAAGAAATTGCAGGATATATATATTGTCTTCTAAAATGATATGGAAGCTGCACCTATATAATCTCAACAATATATTTTGGCTACCTGAATAAGACCCTATCCTGAGACCGAGATTAAGAACTACAGGTAACCAGTGGCTGCTGATAGAGAATCAGTTGTTGTTGTTGTTGTTGTTGTAAGTGGGAGGTAGCAATTCAGCTAGCGATATGTGTAGCACAGCATTCGGGTAGAGATACCACTTTGAGAAAATGGAAAACAAGTGGCCTCAGTCCTTGGGGAAGAGGTGAAAATGGTGTTACAATTATGCAGATAGTTTAAAGACTTAAGTACGTGCTTGGAACTCTAAATATAAACCCCATACATAGATTCTAAAAAATCAAAAAGTTCTGAGGGAACTGTACTAAAAATAATAATCATAGCTACTTTAATTGAAATGTGAATAAATACAATAAGTAAGACTACCAACTAAATAGGCATCACAACAGAATGGAATGTAAAGAACTCCTGCAGTCTGACCAGAGCTCAGATCCTGCCTGACCTTGGTTCCATCTCTCATGCCATCTTGGATGCAGTGCTGAAAATTTTAGTTCTTTGTTTATTGCTTTAATGGAAGTAAGATTATTTATCTTCTAGATGGTTTTGGTTGTTTCTTTTTTTTTTTTTTTTGGTACTACATACAAAAACAGTATATACAAAATTGCACCAAAGTTTGGCCTATAGAGAATTATCCAAATTTACTGATACCAGTGTAAGTAGCATCCTCTGGTTTCAGAGTGCTTAGATTCCAGGTTTGGCTCAAACACTGACAAATATTAAAACACACTCAATTAATTTAATTCCATGATTTACTTCTCCCTGAAATGTGGAGAACAGTAGTGATCTGTTAGTGAAAAAAAAAAAAATTACCACACTCTTGGTAGAATAAACAATACCAGTTTATTAGCTCACATGTCTAGAAGGTCAGAAATGCACTTTTTCTTGGCTTAATTTATAGTAGTATTCAGGGTTTGTGGTATAGCTCAGTGGTATAATGCTGACTTAACAATATATACAAAAGGTATACATCTGACCCTCAGTACTGAAAAAAATAAAGAGTATTGTAGGTGATTAGATTTAACACTCTAAATTTCTATCTATATTTAACTTACTTAATATTTTAAGTGACAGAATTAATAAGAAATACTTCATTTAGGATTAGTTTTATTTTCTTGATAAATTAAAAGATAAGTCCAAAATTTCCAAAAAATTGAATGGAATGGAAACAGAGAAAGAAGGATAATTAGCTAGTGGAGGAAGGGTCTTCTTGCTTAGTAGCCATCTTCTATCCTCATCACGCTGTGAATATTACTAGCCTACATTCTTTGATGCAACATACAGCTTACCACTAAAAGGTTTGTCCTGTTACTAATTCCATTTTACAGATGAAAATATTGATGCTTAGAAATTGATTGATTTTGAGATAAATGAATTATAATTAAAGTAGAAGCAGTACTCCAATACAGATATGGCCTGAATCCAAGATGTATCCAAATCCAACAAGCATCAGAATCTAAATCCCTAGTAAGAATAATTCCTTAAAATGGTTGTGCTTAGTTTAAGCTAGCTGATAAAACAAATTAACATATCATGGATATATTAAACAGCATTTATTTCTCACAGTTCTGACAGTTGTGAAGTCCAAAATAAGGATACTGGGAGATCAAATGGTGACAAGTGTGTGTAGTGGTTCAAGATGGCCGTTAATTTACTATGTCTTAGTGTCAGTGAACAGAATTATATCATATCGGTCCCATATGGGAACTAATTCCATTTACAAATGCTACAACTTTATGACCTAATTATCTCCAAAGACTCCACATTCAGCATTCATTACTGACCTAGTTTATTGTCCTATTGCCCTGATAAAATGCCCTGACAAATGCAACTCAAGGAAAAAAGGGTTTGCTTCAGCTCATAGTTCAAGGTTATAGTACACCATGGCAGAGAAATCACAGTGGCAGGAACCTGAGACAGCTGATCACATTACTTTTTCAGTCAAGAAGAAAACAACGCATGTCAGTGCTCAGCTCACTTTCTCCTTTTCAGAGTTCAGGATCCCAGCCTAGGTAATGGTGACACCTGCAGTGGGCTTGTCTTCTCACTTCAATGTACTGAGGATAATTCTCCATATGCATGACCAGAGGCCCATATCCTAAGATTCTAGATATTATCAAGTTGAAAATTGAAATTAATCATACAGATCTGACAGTATTAGTTATTTTTCTGTTATTGTGATAAAACACCATGACCAAGGCAACTTAGAGAAGGAAGAGCTCATTCAGCTTATGATTTCAGAGGGATCAGAGACCATAATGGCAGGGTAGGCATGGCAGCAGAGGTGGCAGAAGCAGAAAACTGAGTGCACATCTTCAGGTATGCACAGAAAGCAGAATGACTGGAAACCCAGAAAAGCTTGAGAATTCTCTAATCCTGCCACTAGTGACATGTTTTCTTCAGCAAGGCTTCATTTCCTAAAACCTCCCAAAACAGTGCTACCAACTAGAGACAAAATGTCCAAATAATTGGAGTCTATGGGGGCCATTCTCATTCAAACCAACACATTCTACTCCCTGGGCCCCCATAGACTCATAATCATATCAAATGCAAAATACATTTAGTCTATCTTCAAAAGTCCCCATAGTTTTTAGCAGTCTCAATAGTATTCAAATGTCTAGAGTCCAAAGTCTCTTCTAAGGCTGAAGGCAATCTCTTAACTGTAAGCCCCTGTAAAATTAAAAGGCATATTAAATATATTCAACATTCAATTAAATCAAATACACATTCCCATTCCTAAAGGGAGCAATGGGGGCAGAGTGAGGAAATATTGGACCAAATACAATCTTAATCTAGCAGCAAAAACACCAAATCCAGTAGTTCCATGTCCAACTTCTAGGACTTTACTTCCAAAGGGCTTAGATGACTCAGCTGCTCCAGCTTTGCTAAATGCAACAAATCTCTCTCCCTTGGGCTGGTACCGCTCCCTATATACAGCTCTTCTTGGTAAATGTGTCTCAGCTCTAGCATCTCCATCATCTTGGGGTTGCCACTGACAACCCAGCTTCACCTTCACAACTTCACCCAATGGTCTGACAGTGCCTCTTGGCCTGTCAGAGGCTTCATTATGCAGGAAGATCCCTGCTGTGCAATGCCTGGCCTTGGCAGCTCTCAGTAATAGTCAAGGAAGAACTAAAACCACCTTTGTCATTCATGCCTCTGAAGCCAGCACCCTGTGAACCTGCTTCATTCTCACTAGTAGCTTTTGACCAAAACAGTTTTCAAGAAGCAGGGACCTCCTTAGGCTTTTTCCTTTCAGGAATCGAAAGCTTAACTGGTTGAGGGTCTTGTCCTGAGAGTATTCCTTCCATTATTCCATTGCAAATATACAGGCCTTTTCTTAATGACTCTATTCTTATCAAAAACAGCCTCAACTTCAGCAACTTGACTCTAGCATTAACCTTCCTAGTGCTCTTTTTCAGTGCAAACTGTATATTTTGCATTTCTTTCTATACCGCTTGCTCTCTTTCACTGTATGTCTATACAATATTCACCATTGTCACACCACCATTTCTACATTAGGCTGTCTTGAAATTTCTTCCACAAAAGAAATTATTTTCTTACTTTTCAACTTAGCCTCCTACAAGTTCTTAGGATACAGGCAGACTGCAGCCAGCTGCTTTGACAAAACATGTCAGTTGTGTTCAAGTCTTTATTGTCCCGGGAAGCATTTTGTTCTCTGTACTACAGAGAGGCTCTAACTAGAATGAGCCATTGAGCTCTTCTTATAGCACTCAATGGCTTGCCTAGTCCAACCTTCCAAAGTCTTCCACATTCCTCTGAAAACCTACATGACAGGCTCTTCACAGCAACACTCCACTCCTGGTACCAACATTTGTATTAGTTAATTTTCCATTTTTGTAATAAAAGATGGTGTTAGATCCCCTGGAAATGGTGTTATGGACAGCCTTTATCCTCTATGAGGGTACTGTGAATTGAACCCAGGTCCACTGGAAGAGCAGTCAGTGCTCTTAACTGCTGAGCTATCTCCCCAGCCCCAGTGAATTCCCTGTAAATTCAACTTCACTGACATTCACAAGACACAGACAGAATAAAATTTAATTCTCAGCCAAAATATCACATAAAGGGTCTCTGGATCAGTTCCTAATAGAATTCCTGCTCCCCTCTGAAACCTCATGAGCCTGGCCTCCACTATCTACTGTATTCCCTGCATTCTTGTCTTCAAAACTCCCACCAGAACAACTGTTAAAATCTGCTTCTTGCATGCTAAGATTTTTAGGTCCAAATACCAAACTCTTCCCCACTCCAGATAGCACCTCTGGCTCTTACAATCTTTCTTTCCCCCTCCCCATGAAGGTCTCTTTGTGATGGGGTGTGATGGTGATGTCCCATTTGGGGCTGGGCACTCATTACGCTCTTATTTTATGCATGTTAACCAGTTGTGAGTCTGTGTGGTAATTACCTTGTACTTCAATAAAAGTCTCTCTGATAAGGGTTGAGAGATGAATTAATCAATGGGTATAGCAATAATTAATTAGGAATCATTTTAATACCAAAACTATTTAGTAGAATACTAGTACTATCTTGTCCCCTAGGGCCTATGACCTATCTAGCTACAGGTTCTTGACCCCAATAACAGTGCAAGTTATAGGTTTCCTCTAGTGGAAAAAGTCTTAAATTCAATCAGAGGGTGGTTGATTACTCCCATAACATTTTTGCCCCCTTTTCACAAGTGAGCAAGGTGTAGGTATTGACCTGAACATGTCATCCACACTGGTTAGCTTATATAGTGTGAGAAGGTGTTGTGCATACTACCAGAGGAAAAAAATAATCATCAATCTTGCTGCTTTGTTTTAAAGCAATGCTGTTTTCCTTGTAGTGAGAAACCTACAATGTCTTAACAAGTACATTAAGAAAAGAATTGTCATAGTAACAAAATAAATGGAAAAGATTACAAAACTCTGGGTTAAATATATTTGGGAAAGTTTCTTAACCATAAGACCTTCAGAGTATTTAATATGCAAACATCCATCAAGAATCTACAAGAAGGGGCCAGAGAGATGGCTCAGGGATTAAGAGCATTGGCTGCTTTGGCAGAGGACCCAGGATCTGTTCTCAGCACCAAAATGCTGGCTAATACCCATGGTATCACCAGTTCCAGGGTTTCCAATGCCCTCTTCTAGCCTCTGTTGGCATTGCAGGACATGGACATGAGGGCAATTACATGTGTACAGGTAAAACACCCATATACATAAATGAAAATAATGAATAATAAGTAATAAATTTTAAAAGAATCTACATGATGTTTCTCAAAATTATATGCCTATGCAACATTTTTTTTTTCTTTTTTCTTTTCCCAGAAACCTAACATCCTGAGGATAAGGAGGTATTTAGGAAACAATATGGAAAATTCTATCTTCATGTGATGCATAGA
>NW_008355775.1:772522-774450 GCF_000622305.1 Nannospalax galili
GAAAGTGAAATGAACCCTACAAATGTAAATTAGGATAAACTCCTGGAACTTTCAAAAGGAAAGGCTTATTTGTAGGTAGTCATTATCAGTAAGTGGGAAGAAGGAGAAGACAACTTTGCACATGCAGCTGTGTTTTAGACTATAGACCAATTTCTAATTGAAAACAAGACTTACAGAAGTAAAAGCATTATATTAGCAACACCCTCCCAAGTGGTACAGCACCTAATAAAGAATGGCCTTTGTGGTCATAACTCTTGCTATTTGGTTATAGAATATCCATTTTGACGTGGTTTTATGCCCATTTATGTTATTAAAACCCTCTTTCAAAAGAAAGATAAAAGCTTAGTCACCTATACCCTTGCCAAAAGTTATTTAACTTCTCAACATACTTATTAGGATTATATATTATTAGAAGAGTGCAGATAGTAGATAAAACAGGAAAGTAACCACAACTCTGCCCATTCTTTTTTATCAGCTATCTCAGCACACAAAGTGATTCTAAGTTTTAAGTTTTCATGATTTGCTACAATACTTTAGAAGTAATGTTTCAAAGATAACTGCCCATTTCATAAGTTAAAGACATCCTTTATGCTCGTGCCACAGCATAACTGCATTTCCAGAGTTAAGTAATAATGATGTAGCAGGAACACAGGGAGGTGATTGTCTGAAATGATTGCAACAACTCTGGACAACACTGGCTTGTTCCAAGAAGGATGAATTTAAGCCTAAAAGTACATAGTAAATAAATGAATCATCTTTCCCTTAGCAAAATGCCTTTTCAAGCACGTATTGTCACCCCTCTACCCAACAAGAGCAAAATTGTTTTTATGGTTTCTGTTTGCCCATGATACACTTTATCCCCCCCCCCCAGCAGTAATTTGATATTATTTTTCCATTCTTTTCCATAGGTCATACATCCTTCATCTCTCTTCAAACACCAGAAAGAAGGCAGAAGTTGAAGCTCAAAGAACTTGAGGAAAATGAAGATGAAATTTCATGGTTAATTTTCCTCTCAGTAAAATTTCCTTTCAACCTCTTATCCTATAATGAATGTTTTCTTCAGTTACTCGGCCTGTGTTTCTATCTCCCTACCTCCCTCTTTAAAAAGGAGGAAGAAACGAACTCGTGTTTCATTTTGCTACTTGCAAGCGCTGGAATTGAATCTATGTACAGTAAGCAATCATTCTTACCACAAACAGAGGAGAAAGCACAATTGTAAGCCAGGGGCTGTATTTTTTGGTTCAATCGCTTTCACTGCAAAATCGGCCTATTTAGTTTAGTTTTGGTGGGCAGCAGCGAAATTTGATCCATCTGAGTGATGTTTCAAGAATCTGCTCTAGCCCTCTGTTTTTCTGCATGGTCCCTAACTTGTCTCTATTTCTCATCTGAAACAGATGTCCTGCTTAAGGAGATGCGTGTTTCCTGCTTGTTTTTTCCCTTTCCCCATGGGAACAGAGGAGGAACAACCTCTCCTAAGCCCTTAGAGCTCACTGAAGTGCAGACAAAACGTAGAGCAGCCTGTCTTGGCTAATTAGGGTCTGGCTCCTGACTAAGTCGTGTTGCCTGAGAAATCCGCACAATTCTCTTAGCAGAAATGGGTCTTCATGCAGCTATGTGCTCCAAGAGCCACTTTCTAAAATCTCTTAACTTCTTCTCCTGACAGTGCTGAGAAAAGAAGTTCAGGGGACTCCTTTGCATGGTTGATTATAAAGCAAATCCCCGCATCAAGGGTGTTCCCCTAACCCCAGAATCCTCAGCTTGCGCAGAGGTTTTTGCACTGTAAGAACTTCACAGATGGTGGCAGGTGCCAGGGTGTGGCTGCGGCTGTCTCCTTGTTTCCATTCTCTTCCAGCTGAAAGAGCCACCTCATAGGGGGATGGGGGACTGGGGTAGAGGAGGGAGGGAGGGAGGGAGAGAGGGAGGGAGGG
>NW_008355775.1:774553-783867 GCF_000622305.1 Nannospalax galili
AGGGCGGGTAGGGGGCGGACGCCCGCAGAGCACTGAGCCAGCCTGATAGCCTCGGGCTCACAGGCACGCCGCCTCTGTTTGTACACAGTGCGCTCTTGGCTGCCGGATAGCTCCCCGCCAGCTCACGCTTCATTGTTCTCCAAGTCAGAAGCCTTGCAGCCTCCGCGGCGAGAGCAGCGCCAGCCCTGCGCTTCACCCACAGTGCGCCGCCCGCTCCGCGGTGCGCGATCCCGGGAGTCCGGGAACCTCGGCTGGAGCCCACGCCCCGCCCGGCGCGCCTCGGCCAGGACCCACGGCAGCGCAGGCTGCGCCCCAGAAGCTCCTCAGCTCACCCACCTCCGCATACCGGAGCGCAGGCAAAAGGGGAGGACCCCTTCTCTCGGGCCATCACTCTTTATTACCCTCTCCAAGAATTTGAGAAAGCGCTGAGGGAAGAAGACATCTTCTAGAATTCTGTGACAGAGGCGGGGTCTACTGCTGTCCTGCGGTGCCACCTCGCCACTGTGCCCAGCCGGGGTCGCGTCTGGAGGACCGGATCATGAAGCGCTTGGTAGCAGCTTGGCTCTTGGTTGGTCTCAGCCTCGGTGTACCCCAGTTCGGCAAAGGTGAGGTGGCAGGGCCTGGGTCGTTGAATTCCGGACGGGTGGGAAGTCCCTTGGGAAAAACCTCTCAGGTGGCCAGAGTAGGTCCTCCTTGCGCGTCCCAGAGGGCGAGCGCCGCGGGCGGCTCGGAGGAGGCGACGCGCCCTGGATGCCCTGAGAAAGTGCTAACAAAGTCCGAGTGGAGTGCTCCGGTTTGTGCTGGAAGGGCAGTGCGATCTAGGAAAAGAAGATTGAGGGGTGGTGGGTGTTTCTCAAAATCAGCCATTCTAGCTGTCACTCGACACATGACTAGCAAATGTGTGGATGATGCTGGCTCGGGACACACAGAACCCGGCTGTGATGGGGGGCTTGGTGGGGACCAGTGTGCCTGGCAATCATCTATAGATGCAGGAAGAGGGGAAGAGTCTGGGTAATGGTATGGCGCTGGGCTCCTGGATGCTGGACTCTGACGCAGGGCGGGGGCTGAGTGGTCTGCAAACCTTAGATTGAGAGTTCGGACTATGGATGAGATGGAGTAGGGTGTACAAAGTCACCGGCTTTCTCTCTGTTCCTCCTTCTGAATGCAAGGCATCAATTACCAGGAACCGCTTTTCTTCTAACCCCAGGGGACCTGAGCTTTGCCTGTACTTCCTCTGGGTGAGAGTATAACTCTTGGTAACAGCAGTGCGGTGATCGCCAACCTCGCGCCCCTGACCCAGGAGCCGAAAAGTTGTTAGAACTGGTCCAACTGTGCCTTTCATGACTTGCATGAAAATAGGGAACAAGGAAACAAAACTAATCAATTTTTAAAAGAATAATAATGATAGTAACACAGAAGTCCCGTGAGTCCCCTGCTGAGTTGCTTAGGTGACTTTCTGGTCCTCTGAGAGGTAAGACTTGTCAGTACAAATTCTGGTCTCGACCTTGGTCCAGAAGCTAGCTGACAGGGGCTGAGTTAGCGCCAGGGAGGAGTCCAGCAGGAAGAAAGGGTTCAAAGAGGTGTTGGGGAGCTGTGCCCTATCTGGTCTCCCTGAAACCGGCGGTCCCTTCTGAGGCATCCGCAGCTAAGGAAATCCTCCACAGACAGCTTCAAGTGGAGTTCTAGATCGAACTATACAGCTTTAAAACACTGTGGGTCTAGAGAAGTAGTTGGAATAAAAATGCGTTGATTCAAATCCATTTGGGATTAGACACTGAGTGGATATTCTACATGATCCACCATGCACCACCTATATGCTTTAGATCCTCTTAGGTGACTGCCCTGGAAGCCAAGTGTTGCTGTGATCCAGATGCCCTCTCCTCCCAGCCTGCTGGAATCCGAGACGGCACCTTGTCTAGGTCTTCCTTGCTCCCCCAAGAATGTGGCTGTTTTTCTTGGGATGTAGGCGTGAGTGTGGGTTCCTGTTTCGACTATATTTGTCCAACTGCCCTGATAGTTACCCTCAGACACTACCCCACAACCTCACTGAAGGTTAGCAAATGGAAATAATTCTCGCGTTGCTTGCCTAGTCCCCAGCTTAAGGAAAAGAAAACGTCCCCAAAGCCAGTATTTTCCATTCTTTTATTTCTTGTTTGGATTCCTTCTGCACTTTGCAGCCTTAGCAGGAAGGAAAAGGAAGAATCGCAGCACTTCCCTCTCCTCCTTCCTTCCCCGCCTCCTTTCCCACCCGAAACACACACACACACACACACACACACACACACACACACACACACAGAGAGAGAGAGAGAGAGAGAGAGAGAGAGAGAGAGAGAGAGAGATACATTGTACCACCTCCACCATCTGTTCCCTATCATAAGTGAAGGGCAACAAGGATGCCAGAGGACCTACTCAGTGATCCTGCTTGCCTGCAGGCGCCTGGTTATAGGATCCGGGGGCGAGGAGAGTTCCAGCTGCCCTGAGCTGAGCTTTTGCTTGAAGATGCCCTCGCTGAGGGCACTGCTTATGCCACCTACCAAACCGACAGGAGATGTTGCCTGGGCTTTGCATTTTGGACCTCTAGGCAAAGCTCAGAAAGCCTATTCCTCAGATTCTTCAATAGATTCCTCTTGTAAGCTACCCAGTGGGTGGAGGGCGAGAGCTTTTGGGAAAGAAGAAAATTGTTTTGCATTAAGCTCCTGTGGTTAAACTTGCACTTCTCTCATTTTTATTTTATTCCTGATCTCTGCAGAAGGCAGAATAGAGCTTGCCTGACAATCCCAAACAATTAAACTTTGTGAAAACTACTGAGCTAGTGTCAACACCGATTTTTATACTGTCTCTCTTTCCCCCATTAGCTATTTAAGACACCTAAGGTCTTACAGGAATTAGTGTTTTCCCTACGTGTGGGTTACAATTTAAATGTATTAGAGCCTGGAATCTGATAGTGATATGTAATTCCTTTTATCAGAAGCCTTTATTTTAAAATTAAACCAATGGATCAGATTGGATATTTTATTAACTCCTAAATTATTCATCATTGAGGGTTGCCCTAACAAATTCAGTAACATGCATACAGTTGCAACAATCACATGACATCTTATACAATCTATCCCTGTGTCTGCAGTTTGTATCTGTCTTTAAGCAAATGGCACTATCTAACAATGTCTAGATGTGCCCTAAATACTGAGAATCACGTTGCATTTCTGTCTTTTAATCAATGGTGATTTTAGTTAAATCTACATGAGAAGAGATTAATGCTTGAACAGTCTCACTCCAGATGACACTCTGCTTCGCTTCTGTGATTAGCACAGCAACATTTAAGCTGAAATAACAGGATTCTGTGGGATTTTGTGTGTCTTCAGCACCTAATTCACATGGCCATTAACTTTACGCTTTAAGGTATAAGTGCTAACATCAGATTCAAAGTGAAGCATTGAGATTAATTTTGAAATATTGGGTTGGATATAGCGCTAAGTGAACATGAAGTACCATGCTATGATTGTTTGATACTAATGCAAAGTCTTTGCTAAGCCGTACAATGCCACGGTAAACACAATTCCTCCTTTGGGACTGATAAAGTTCTGATTATTTCTTAACTGCTTCCTTAGCATTGAAATGTGTTTTACTTAGCAATGTATATTATTGTGGAAAATATTTAAAATAATCAATGGTGGAGTAAAATGAAGTTGTTCATTCTTCCTTCCTTGATCTTTCTTTTTTCATTTTTTTATTGAGCTTTTTAAATTTCATACACTTATCACTCCAATCCAGACACCCCTCCCCTATCCATGCCTCCCTCTATGCCCCCACCGAATCCTATACACTCTGCCATACATGCTGAGTCTTATCCATTCAGGTGTTTATACCCAAGTGTCCTTCAGTGTAGATGCATCCTTGATCTTAAAGTTACTAACGTTTTCCTAAGAAGGCAAATTTATGTATTTCTGAACTCGTCCTTAAATTAAAGCCTCGTATTTTGAAATAACATGATTTTTAAAAAAAGATAAGAATATAATGGAAATTTAGTATGAAAAGTATGAAAATTAAAGACCAATTCAGGGTTATTTTACAATTTAAAAATACCTTGGATTTTCATCAAATATCTTAAGGTTAATGTCCATATAAACTATATTTATTTCCTACTCATCAAATTATAGCAATATAAAGGAATAAAATATAAATGCCTAACAAAATTGCATGGTGACTCAATGCCACTACAAAACATGTTTAGTGGATTTTTATGCCTAAATGACTCTAAGCTCTTTATTTCTTGCTGGTTATTACAATAGCATTGTTAATGGGGTAATTGATTCTTAAGATGTTTCATCTTTTAAATAGTTTCTAATGACATCATGAACTGTATATGTTATCACTTTTGCACATTTTTTAAACCATTGGAGAGTTTTCTAAAGCCTAAGAAAGTGGTGCTGATATTGTTTATTGCACATACTTGCAGGTGCAATAGCTTTCAGTATGATTTATCATGTAGTAGTTTTATTGTATCCTTGCCAAAAAATAAATAAATAAATAAAACGTGTAGGCTTCAGAACTCAGTTTAAACTAGAAGCAAATCACGAGTTAATACTGAGCAAAAAGTGGCAAATTTAAAAATATACATTCAGTAGTAAGGCTTCTATCATAGCTAATCAAATTTACTTTTTATTTATTAAAAAGATAGAAATTTGGTGCTTTTATGAAAATGTATAAAACCAAAGCCATAATCTTCTAACTCTTCTATTTTTATTTGTTTTGTCATGAAGGTGCTGGTATATTTCTTCTTGTATTTGTTATTTACCACCGTCATTGTACTGACTCTGATATCTTTTAATTAAAGCCAACGTGTATGTTCACAGAATCAAATAACTGTTTATGTGAAGTGGGAGTAATTATTATGATGTTTATTAATATTTCTAAGATGATGGAAATGAACACTTAATTGTTCCCAGACATATGTATAAAAACCTTTTTCCAGAGTTGTTGAAGGGAAAAGGCTGGAATCAACTTTGGCCTCACCAGCAGGTGTCAGAATAATCAATGGAGATATTTTGAAGACCTTTGATAAAAGTAAAAGAAATAAATAGGAAATGCTATCCTGAAAATGCACATAAAATATTCTCTACTATCTATGAGACTAATGATCTCTCTCGTCCCTCCCATGAAAAAGATGGAAAGGGTGAGTTCTAAGGACTAATTGCTTACAGGATAGAATTTTAACTTGGAAAGGGCACCGCTCTATCTCAAACAATGAAGCACATACTTGGAGCAAACCATTACGTTTCAAAGGTCTCCTGAGTGTTTTCCAAGGACCTTCACTTAGAACTAAGATGTACTTGTGGTCAAACAATCATTACTGAAATTTCTAGCATGGTTTCTAAGCTTCTTCTCTATACCTACTCTAAGTGCCATAGGTAGAAATTCTATTATAATGATTTGCATGTATTTATGCATTCAATTGTATATTTGCATACATCAGATGTGTGGAAAGAGATGAGTGCTTATCTGTTTTTTAAAAGTGATTATTTCATGGAGCTTGCAAGTTTCTAACAAATATGAATCATATGGCCAAAGGAGATTAAATGACATGATAAAAGTTTTGTCTTTGAGGCAGTTATTAATGTGCATATGCACATCCTTGTTATACAACAACATTTATCAGTTACTTGAAACATTTTAATTAATCTTTATCAAAAATTTATCTTAACATATACTAATATTGCCCTTAAAGCCTTGTTACAGAGTCACCATTACACACTTGCTCTGAGTTGTTTCTCTTTTTGTTTTCTGGTTTTCTTTTTTAATAATATGGCCACTGGCATGCCAAATGACCTATTCTCAGTAGCATTCTTTATATGTTAATATTCTCTAAAATTTTAAAAACATCTCCCTTTTCATCTCTCCTGATCTGCTTCTTTCTTCTCTCTGCCACAACTGGGACACAGCATCCACAGTAAAATCAATATGACAGTCTTCCATCGTTATTAAAACATTACAAATTTACAAAATAATGAAATTTACAATATTTTCCTTGGAAGAAAAAAATGAGGATGAGACTACAAAGCTCTACCTACCATACCCTTTGATTTAAAACATTGAAAATCAATTGGGATGTGAATTAAACAACAACTCATGATATTTATGGCTCAATTTGATCACAATGTCCTGCCTAAAACTATCAACTGGATGGTAATTCATTTGCACCCTAAGGTGAAGACTTCACTTGCTTCACAGTTCCACCCACATAACACATAGCTGGGAACGGAGGAAAAAAGTATCTGAAGCTCCTCACCTCCTAGGGTAGATGTCACATTTGGTCCTTAGATTATGTATTATATTTATCTTGACTTGCAAATTCCCATGTGAAGTGCATGCAGAAATTGAAACGCATATGAATGATATACCAGCTCAATCTGAGCAATAAAGATGTCAACTGTTAAGCAAAGAAGAAACTGGAGAAATAAATGTAGAAACAACAATATTTTACAATGTAAAAAAAGCAGGAACATTCAGCGAGAGGGTAAGAGAAAATGAATACTTAAAAGCATTACTCAGTGAAGAATATTTTAACTGTGTCAGTATTGATCATGCATTCTAGAGAAAACCTCACTGGCTATGTTAATCATTTAGGGGTACAAAGACACAGAAATACCTACCTTATTAACAACATCTTTTGCTCAATGTGTTTAAACTTGGCACATTGCTTAACTGCAAAGGAGATGGACATCTGGGAAATGTCCTTATTGAATAACTTTTATATTTCCAGCATTCCAGAGAAAATGTTCTTTACAAGTTTTACCTAGTATAATCAAAGGCAGTGCTATAAAACAGTTTTATTGAAAAGGAATAGGCCTCAGAATTCTGATAAGATGTTCTATAATTACTGGGCTGTATTGTAAAAGAAAATATACTGCTATTTTCTATTTGAAAATATACAGTAATAAAGTGATAATAACTGTGTCAAATGTGCACAACAGAAGATTTACTGTGTATCAGTAAGGAGGGAAGACTTATATTCAAGAATATTGGTGAAGACTTCTTAATGCTCTAAAGCACTTCAGAATGTGATGATTATATGTAGAAGACTGACTTCCTTTACCATTTCTCTTTTCTAAGACAAATCTGTATCAAACTGATCTGTGTTAAAAAAATCGTTCATTTATTTCATAAGCAGGAAGGGCAAGGTTTTAATCCCTTGTCAGATGACAATGTGCTCAGGTAGAAGACAAGTTTTAAATGGGGTTAGACCACTATGCAGTCCTAGAGGTTTATGCTTCATATTTGACAAAGTGGTTTATTTTTAGATGAAGAATAATCCTTTAAGTCCCTTCTTGTACTGATCTCAGGATGACCATTTAGATTTTGCTCATACTGGAGATTATGAGGCCAGCTATGGCAAAATGGGCTCCTGACATTTACCCCCAAAATTCAGAACAGTTAAGTAGAATCATTGGATTGGAGAATTTTCTTTTTTGAAATAAATGGATCAATCTGTCCATGTAATACATAGACATTTCTGATCTATAAGTTTGAGTCTGTTTGTCCTAAATCTGATAACCTCCCCCTCACAGTTTTCTCTTCAGTTACTACTTGAATTCTAATTTTACACACTTTACTTTTCCTGTTGTCTTTTTTACTTCTAAAGCATAACTCATGTATTGTAAACTCTAACTTTCTTGGAATGTTTTCTGACAAAGAAAAGCCTAATCATAATTCAGATCTTTTAATATTAATATTTCAAGTTCTCATTTCACATTATCTGCTTTCTGTAGAGTCAGGACTTAGGACAGTGTTGGGTGAAATAACAAAAACAAACAAAAATACGAAAATCAGTTCTCAACTTCCTCTTAATTGAATGGAGCTATTGCTCACACCCAAGCAAACATCACTGTTCTTTAGGAAAAAATTGCACATTTTAAATAGAAGTATGCCTTTAAATGTATATGTGATATATACATACATTTTATATATGTGTGTGTATACATACTATGTATGTATGCATATTATATATAAAATAGATAAAAATATTTCAGAAACTTTAAATTCTTTTTGTTTCTTACTTTTTATATAACTATTCCTTACAATGAGCCTACTCTGAAAGTACTGCTCAGCACTCTGCCAGAACAGTTATAAAAATATAATATTAAATCACAGGTGGGATTTAAGTTGTTTTTAAAGTTTTATGAATCTTCAAACACAAGAAATGCTACTTCTAAGTAACAGAGTGTGTCCTTTGTCAGTGACAGAGTTCTGACAATTTCCTTTCTTTAATTTTATAAAATAAATCATATTTCAGGCATCAGGCTATATCATTTCTCTCCTCTTTTAATATGAAATCTGCCACAATATCAGCAAAACCTCTTGCTAGACAACTTAATATGAGACATCTATTCAAATTGCATTTTAAGTGGGGTAAATAAGTCTACCAGGTGCATGTGACATGTTTCAGCATTGTGGTATCCTGTATAATACTCATACCTAATCAGACAGGTGTTGCTCTTACTGACAAATTAATGAGAAATGGATATAAAGAGAATTGCCTTGATCACACAGCTAATATCCTGCAAGTTAGACTCTAGAGCAAGTCTGCACTAAACTACTAAATGACCCTGTGTTGCAATAAGGGTCACATAGTATATCTTGGTGATATCTTGTATAATGATTTCATTGTTTATAAAACACATATATGCTATTCAACCACCAATAAACTGGTAATTATTTTTGAAGGTGAAAATCATGCTTATTCTTTGGGGACAGTAATTCAAATTCTAAATAACTAAAGAATTTTAAAGAAATTTAAAGCAAACAATTCAATAAATTAAACTTTGAGTAACAAAGTGGCACATAGCTATTTCTGCATATGGGGGGGGGGAAACAAATGAACTCTTTTAGTCAAAAGGGTAAATAACATTTCTTTTAGCATGCATAACTATTAGGAATATTAGAGAAAATAACTATATGGATTTGCAAAGGATCAAGTTAGGGTCTGAGAAAGCATTCAGTAAATTTGATTGATAATAATAATTAATAATAATACTAATAATAATAGAAAAGAAACTGGAGAGGGAGGAAGGGAAGGAACACTTGGGACTGGTTTGTAGCACTTGTTCTTTGGTCAAGATCTTACCATTTGATTTTATTATAACATGAATTCTATATATTTTTTTAGAACATTTCCCACTCTTCTGCACTGTTTAATTGCTATTTAATATCACATGTACCAGTTTTGATTTCAGTGTAAATTTCAATCATGTAACTCTATGAAAATCAATTTAGAATATATTTTTATTTTGTTACTGCAATAAAAGTATTTATCT
>NW_008355775.1:783982-788454 GCF_000622305.1 Nannospalax galili
TATATATATATATATAATCCAGGATATTATATTGTAACAATAATAATCAAAAGAACAAGAAATTGAAAGGGAGTTTGTAAGGTGTTCTAGTTTGTTTCTCCACTGCTGTGACAAAAAACTCTGAGCCCTACCAACTTGGGGAGGAAAGGGTTTATTTGTCTTATATCTCTCAGGTCACAGTTCATCAGGGTGCCCAATGTAGGAACTCAAGGCAGGAACCTAGAGGCAGGAGCTGAAGCACAGGCCATGGAGGAAAGCTGCTTACTGTCTTGCTCCAGCTCTTGCCTCCAGGTATAAGACAAATAAACCCTTTCCTTCCCAAGTTGGTAGTGCTCAGAGTGTTTTATCACAGCAATGGAGAAAAAAAACTAGAACAGAAATTGATACCAGAGAGTCAGGCACTCTGTGACAGACCTGACGTTGGAGGATTGTGGAAGTGTTTGGAACTTTGGGCTGGAAAAGCCATTGTGTGCTTAGAATTTACTGCTGTGGAGCTTGGACCAGTTATATTGAGAGAGTTGTGGACATTGGAGGCCTGGATTGTGAAGCTTCCAAGGGAAGCACAGGCTATCAAGGCTGTTCATGTGATATTTTGAATTCAGAATTCTGGTCAGGTGGGGCTGAAGAAGCAGCTGTAATTAAGAAGAGACCAGAACCTGAAGTAAAACCTTTGCTTTACGGGGACAATTGATGCTGGTTAGAAGGGGCTGAAACCAACCGTAGGCAACAAAAGACCAGCATCATTGTGGTGAAGTCTTCTGAGAGGTACTTCCTCAGGATCAACATACAGAGGGAACCCGAGCCTCTATCTCAAGCTGGAAGCAGGACTTGGTAATATGTAAGAGTCTCCCACAAGGTTCTGGTGTTAAAAGAGTGAAGGGTTCACAGAGAGCAGCTGAGGCTTGGCACTCTGAGAGGCCAGAAAAGGCCATAGATGAAAGTGCAGCTTCAGTTGCAGTGAAGATCCCAGGACTGAAGGGGTCATGGAGAGACTCTGAGGCTTTGCACCCCAATAGGCAAGAAGAGGCCATTGGTGAAGGTGTAGCCTCAGTTTCAGTGGAGACCCCGGCTTTTTGGAGATGCAGGGACCATGGGATGACCACCAAGGACAGCAGTAGGTGTAGAATGGAGCTGGCCTGGGTCTGCAAGATGAGCTGTGTATGCTGTGGAAAGCAAAGTCAGAGAGGTGGGGCTGCTAGAACCCTTTGGAGCCTAAAATATTGTGAGTGAATCCCAGATGTCCAGCCTTGAGTTACTTTGCTGGACTTTGGTTTTGCTTACATGTCCCTGAGTCTTCCCTTTAAAATGAGATGGTGCTTGTTTTGGATTTTTACAGACTTTTAAAAGAGACTGTGGACTTTTAAGTGTTTGGATTTTTTAAAAGTACTGTGGAGCTTTTAAGGTTGTACTGTCTTTGTTGTGATATTAATGGTAACATCATATCTTTGGGGTAAGAATTGGAAAGGTTACAGTTTAATAGTGATGTGTTTGTGTGTCAAGTCAACAAGGGGACAATTGTGCTGGATAGCTTTAGTGTCAATTGACACACCTGGGTTGAGGAAACCTCAGTTGGGGAATTGTCTCCATAGAACTGGCCTGTGGCCATGTCTGTGGAGCATCTTCTTGATTGTTGTGTGATATGGGAGAGCCCAGCCCACTGTGGGTAGTGCCACCCCTGGACAGGTGGGACTGTGTTGCATAAGAAAGCAATCTGAGCAGGGGGCAGAAGAACAAGCCAGTAAGCAGCATTCCTCCATGGCCTATTCTCCAGCTTCTGCTTCCAGGTTCCTGCCCTGAGTTTCTACCTTGCACTCCCTGATGAACTATGAACTGGGAGATGAATGCCAAGTAAACCCTTGCCTCCCCAAGTTGGCATTGGTCAGAGCATTTTGTCACAGCAATGGCAAAACAAAGAAGGACAGACGGGTACTGGGAGGGATGGAAATAATGTAAATACAATACCCATGTATAAAATTCCCTGCAATAAAATATAATAAAGAAATATAATTACATGATCAGATATAGTGGTTTATGGCTGTAATCTACATAGGTTCAAATCACTGGGTTACACAGTGATTTGCTTTCTCAAAGAAATAAAGCCTTGGTAGGGGACTCAGTAGTAGCAGAATTATCAAGCCTGGGTTTCTTTCCCAGTACTTGGACAATAAGAACCAAGCAGGTACTAAATATTCTCAAATCATATCAACCAGAAAATTACTTTTTTTTCCTAGTTTAGTTGAACTATTATTTCACCCAAATATGGTTTCTAAATAGCATCTTCAAGCTGGAATAACTTGAAGTACATTTAAAATAGTGGAAATTACATCGAATACACAGAGCATCCTCAATAAGTCTTTCTCTGTGTGCTTATACAATATTTAAAGATTGAAATAGTCCTCCCTGTGTTTTATTGTATGACTTCTAAAATGACAATATAGTACCTAAAGTTCAAAATCAACTCTCACCTCTAGGTGATTGAGCAAAAAATTATTCTTGTTCTAATTTGACAAATAAAGAACTCAAAATGCAAAGAAATTCATATGATCTAGGTTTCACGAGGCAAATAGATTTTGGATTTTATTCTACAAGTTCTGCTTCCATCTCTTCAGATATACTATACCAGAGTGCTTGAGGTTGTTTTATGTTGTGCTTTTTTCCCTAAATGCTTGAGATAAGAAAATGAGAAGGAGGTGGTGTTAATTTTTCAAAACTATTCCTAAGGCCTTCCTGGTATGTCATTAACACATGAGTTCTCTAACATTAATTTTAAAAAAAATGTGTGTGTGTGTGTGTGTGTGTGTGTGTGTGTGTGTTTGCGTGAGTGCACTCAGATGAGTGCAGGTGTCTGCGAAGGCCAGAGGTGTCAGATCCTTCTGAGCTGGGCTTTCACACAGTTGTGAGCCACCTGACCTGGATGCTGGGATCCAAATTGAGCTATCTCTCCAGCCCCCATTTGTTCTTAATAATAGAGTATCACCTTTCTCTCATTCTCGGAGCCCGTCACAAAATTTTGTGATATCCTTTAATTACTCACTGTCTTCAGAGTCTAGTTTCTTCTTTATCATTTTTTCCTCTTAAAAAACTTGAAAATGTAAGCCCATAGCTGCTTTACCATTCTGATATTAAACTTCCTGGAAGTTCTCTGCACCAGTGATTTCCATTTCTGTGCTTTAGATACTATGTTTTTCAATCCTGTTTCTCTTCTTTCCCCACCTATTCTATGTACCCATCTAAGTAAAACCCCACTATTTAGGAATTGTCCCAATTATTTCATCATTTGTTTAGTTGCTCAGATGATTTCTACACTTTAGCTTTCCTATCACCCAAAGTAATTTCTAATTTTTTTAAAAATTTTAATTATTTTAATAACCATATGATTAGAAGAAGCATTTCATTACAGCTTTAACATATTCAATAACAATTTCCAGAGCAAAGATACATCTCTTTCAAAAGTGGCTGTAAATGTTTTTAGGTTCACAGTTGAATTAATATGGTTATACAATATTGAACTCAGTATAAACCCTATAAGACATAAAATTGAATGAGTTTTTAACCTTTAAAAAAGATCTCCATTTCATTTTAAAATATACTGTTTTCTACAGAAAGACTCATTTTTAAGGCTACTAACACTTAGATGTTTACACATGCATCTCTCATCTCTATGTATCTGATTATTACAAGTCACAGTCAATTACACTGCATCCTTGGCACCTGAGTATGGATATGAAGTCATCAGGTAGATTTCAATGATAATATCTATCACCTCTGCTAATTAACATGAAGTAAATTTTTATGCTTCCTCCTCAAATATAACTCATTTTTTAAAATTTGTTGATTTTTTTGTGTATTTCATACAGAACATCCCAAACAATCTTATTCATCTATATACTCACTTCCCAAATGGCACCTTCCCATAGCCCCCCTCCCCACTGGAGCGCATATAACTATGTTATCCCTGTTACAATGTGTTGTTGGTTCCCCAAGCTTCTCCCTAGTGCTTGTCCATCCACAGAATCTAGTCAGCCTATCCAGAGATCCTTGTTTTAGGAAGATCAGCTGTTCCTCATCTAGCAGCAATCAGCCGTCAATATTGCTTTAAATAAGATTGGGGTCTGCTGCTCATTTTCCCAGTTCTATGCTGGGTTACTGTCTGGGAGTCTCTTGGGCCACCTTGACCAACAACTCAAAGGAAGCTATCTCCTTTCTTGCATTGTTTCTTGTAATGTAGCCTTTAGCTATACATATGGACTCTTAAAAATTATATTGACCTCTTTAATCTTCGGTTATACTTTCCTTTTGGGTGTTTAAGACCCTGCAGTTGGCCCAGATAAACCAATTTACTTTTACTCTTAATACTATTTGAGGATCTGTTCCTCAGGGGTCACATGGGCTTGGGAGGAGATCCTGGCTCCCTTCTTTTGCCAGTTCCATCTATGTGAAGATAAGTCAAAGGTCCTGCTTGCCCATGGCTG
>NW_008355775.1:788578-799828 GCF_000622305.1 Nannospalax galili
AAGTGGGTAAGGAGCAAAAACTGTCCTTTATGTCCCTCTGACCAAATTAGTATATACCTCAAAGTACGACTGTTAAATATCTAAGAAGGCTATTCCGTCTCTTGAAATCTGGTTCCTGGTTAATGGTAAGGTTGGAGTATGATCAAATGACAGTAGAATTCACAGTATGGGAGTCCTGGGGAGACTGAAAGATTGAGTGGGGTTATTGAAAGGAATGAAACAGAAAAATAGTAAGTGATGAACTGAGAATAGAGCAACATTTTGGAAACACAGCATAATTGTATTTTGCCAATTATAGATTTGTGAGTATGACCGTGGGAATTGTTGTTCAGGGAGAAAAGGAATCAAGACAGTAAGTAGTCAACTATTGAACAAAGTTATCTGAGGGTATTAAAGTAACAGTAAGTGTGCCAGGAGAAATGATGGAGAGGCTGACAGTGAACCGGGAAAAAGGAAGGTGTCTTGCGTGAACATAATAGGGAGTAAGACATTGATAATAAATTTAAACTGAGTGACTTTTAGCAAATGATGAGGCAGAATGTTCTGGAAATGGCACTAGGAACAGGAAACGTACATCTTCAAATCTAGATGTACTATGAGAGGAAATGTCTTACTTTTGAAAGGACTTGGGAGAAAATAGTGATTTGAAGGAGAGTTGAATTCCTCAGACCAGTCACACGTTGTTCCTTCACACAGTGGTCTTCCTACATATTTGATATGTTGAACTTATAATAACTGACAATCTCACTATGAGTAACACTTTATCTTCTTATATGCACCACCTTTTCTAAACTTCACAGCAACATAAAGGATTATCTACATGAACAGATGAAACTATCGACTGAGAATAAGATAAGTTCGCAACACCAAATCTAGGTCTGATAGATTCATGTCTAGCAACCATTTCACTGTAGAATAATTAGAGAAACATCCAAATCCACACAAGTAAACCTTCTAAATTTAATGCACAGCTGGGGGAATGGGAACACTGCTGTAGTTGTGCCCTGACCCACTTTATGCTGCTCAAATGGGCTTCTGTGTATTTTGAGGTCAGCAGTTAGTGGTTACAGGGAATGTCTAATAGGTCTGATTAGTGACCTTAATTCTTGATCCTTTTTGGATCACTTGACTGAATCATTCTTACTAAAAACGATTAACATAATTTCCAGTGAAATTTTGCCTTTTAATGTAATTTTTCAATTTTGTACACAAAGATTTATTTTTCCTTAAATTAACATGGTTCAAATGTTGGTAAACCATGATGTTTCTACTTTAGGTTCAGAGGTGCTGAAGTTGTACATATTTCTTTCATTTTACTGTGTCCTTGTAAGCCATTCCTTTTACCATCTTAGTAGTTTCATTTGAAATCCATTCAAGAAAACTACAGATTTACCTCACAGACTTGCCAATTTCAACAGAAAATTCCAGGGATATGGGTCCTTAAATAACTACAGCCTACATTAATTTCTCGAAAATAAACTCTTAATTTTTAGTATGCTACTTATTTGCTATCTATTTATTTTTCTGGGAGGTCATGCCTTTATAAACAATACATAGATAAAACATGTGATTTCCTCACAATTGCATTTCATTCACTGGAATTTTACTTAATATTTTTCATTTTGTGTTTGGCATATTTGTTACTACTTTGTGATGTCTACTTCTTGATATGGATCTTGGAGTACCTTAACTTCATTTCCTGCAAATGACAACAGGCTACATGTTGCTTTTTTATATCATGCACATTATCTTTTAAGTAGTAATGAAATGTATGAATCCCTACTGTTAACTCAATTTTCATATTTCTTCTTACTGAGGTCTCCATTATCTTGAGACCATCATGTGGCACTATTTGTATAGGGTTTTTCTACTTTTAAATCTTTTTTTTTGGCTGTATCCTCTGTGGGTCCATTTTTCTTTACCCATATCATCCTTCAGCTGAAATTGCAATGTCTTAGAGAATCTCTCATAAATTGTGCCCCCAGCAATCTATGTTCTAAGGCAGATAGTACACAGGCACACACACACACACTCACACACAACACAACACACACACCCTCATCTCCCTATCATTATTTTCAAATAATTATTTCTTAAAAAACACAGAAATTATTATTACCTAATCATTTTTTATTCACTTACATATTTACTGTCTTGTACTGTAAGCTTGATGAATGCAGAAAAAAGCAAAAAAAAATCTTTATTTCTTGATGTATGTACAGCCCCAATCCAGTGCCTTACCAGTTGTGAACATTCAATTAATATTTGCTGAATTTATACATGCATGAATAAACAAAATCCAACTCTGTTGGTGTATAAATACCTTTATCAAAGTGTTACTTTGATAGAGCTATTAACTTATTTAACAAAATCTTAGCTGTTTGTATCATGGTACCTGAAATACATTTTAGGATCTGGAAAAAAGACTCAGTGTTTAACAGCACTAGATACTCTTGCAGAGGACTTCGACTCACCTGCCAGCACCCATATGGCAGCTAACAAACATCCATGCCTCCAGTTCTAGGAGACCTGACACCCTCCTCTGACACTGTGGCACTACATACACAGGTGTACTTGCATACATGCACACACACACACACACACACACACACACACACACACACATATATATATGTAAAGTATAAATAAAATGATTTTTAAGAAGCACTTTTTTAAGCATTAAGAACTTTAGTAGAGGCAAACTCTAACTCATGAGTAAATAAATGAACTAATATTTCAGTAGTGTTCTAATTTATAACACTTTAAAAAGATTTATGTTCCATTTTAATTTAGTCAGTTACAACAAGAAGGTTGTAATTGAGGACCTTCAGGTGTCATTTTATAACAAAGGATTGATGAACAAAATCAAAGTACTTGGGTGTATTTGTAATTGTCAGGTGGAAGAGCTGTGGGTAGCCTTTGATCTGCTAATTGTAGTGACCTGACAATTACACCCCTAAACTTCACTAACAATAATTTTCCTCCAACCATAACTCTTTTCCTTCCACTATGTACTCACACCTGCTGAACCCTAATGTTCTTGGCAGAGAAAGAGAGATATAGCACCTGGGAGGTATGTCTGCCCAGGAGCTGAGCACACTGGAAACCGCTCTGTTTAGTGTTATTTGTGTAATGACAATCTGTATGTCACTGCAAACTGCTGTTTATTCCCTTTAGGCAACTTTACTTCTACCCTTCTTAAATGTTCCTGTAGTTCCAAAACAATTTATGAACCTGTGACTACAATAATTGTGTGATTTCAACACCTAGTTGGAAAATTCTAAAAGGACATTTCTTTCTAGAAAGTTGTATAGAGAATGAAAATAGAAAAATTTAATGTATGTGCTGTTTAGATGATAAGAAAGAAGATTTGAGAAGCATTGTGCTTTTTCGGTTTGTTTTGTTTTTTACTTTAGAGGAGAGAAATTAATTTCTCATTTTTAAGTTTTATTACTTTTTAATATACAAGTAAGTCCACATTCATTTTAATAAACTATGTAATCATTGTATTTATTGTTATGAAAATACTTTTCTAAGTAACATGTTTCACAAGTAAGTTGGTCATTTTCCATAATTTTTTTTTTGGTTTTATGCTGGTAAAATACACATAACAGAATTTTCTGTGAACCATTTTTTTTTGTATACCATTAAGTGGTGATCAATAAATTCTTAGATTTGTAAGATGATTAGCAATTCAATCCTCATAACTATTTTCCTCTTATACAAGTAAAATTGCATACATACTAGGCAAAGTCATCACATTCTCCCTTTTCTTCAGCCCCTGTTAACCATGATTTTAGTTTCTATGTCTGATTTTTACTACTCTTAAGTGCCTCACATAGGTGAAGTCAAAAAACATAGTATTTGGGTTTTTGTCACAACTTTCTCACTTTAAAAAAATGTCTTTACTGCTCGATCATCCTGAAGCATGTGTTAAAATTAGCTTCATAGGACTGAATAATCTTTCATTATAAGCATATTACACATTATTTTATTTATTTCTTCTTCCTTGGACACTTTGTCTACTTCCAAGTTTTAGCTATTGCTATATTATGCTGTTTCCAATCCTCTTGATAACCAAAGTAGAATGGCTGCTTCTGTGGTAATGCTATTCTTAATTTTTTAAGAATTAACATACAGTTTTCCATAGAAGTTTTAGAATTTTCTCTTCCCACAAAGAGTATAGGTGGGTTCTAAATTTTCCACATCCTCCACAGCACTTATTTTTGAGTCCTAAAAGTAGCTATTTGATGGATTAGGGGGTGCTATTATTCCATTTTAATTTAAATTTTTCGGTAATTTCATACGAGTATATACTATTTATAGACTGTTTTCACACCTTTCGCTCTTCCATATCCCCCTATGTTGCCCCTCCCTCTGGAATTCATGACTTCTACAATATTCATTGCTACACACACACACGCACACACACACACGCACACACACACACACACCAACACATATGAGTACACTTAGTGTTGCTCATATGTTCATGTGTTTGGGCTGACCACTGAGGATAGGATAACCTCTCCTAGGGCACGCTCCTGGAGAGAAGTGATTCCTCCATCCTCAGTATCCATTGATTTCCCATAGGTCTCCCTATAGGAGAGTGGCTTGTGAAATGTTCCCATCTACATTTGCATGTCTACAGATGTGATCATTATTTAAGTCTTGTTTAGGCAACCATATTGTTTAGATTTCATTGGTGCAGTATCCCTGTTGTATCTGGACAAAGCCATTTCACACCAGGTGATGGTCCCTGAGCCTTAGATGCAGTGGTTCTCTTGTAGATGTAGTAATTAAGGCTGGCCACATAGAGAGATGATATTGTTATCCTCAGGAGCCATGGACTATCTAACAGAAACCCCAGTGTTCCAGGCAAGGGAAATCATTAAATTGTTATTCAGGGGTGGGATGGGGTCAAGAGACTGCCAAAACAATATAGGCTATTGCCAGTGCCCTTGGTTGCACCCCAGAACTTGAAAGTAAGACCCTACTACTGAGGACACTACACAGGCACACAGGACTTGGGGGTATTGAATTGAACTGGTACTGATCTGGAAGCCTCCTCCCTCAGAGTTAGCTCTAATAGTATCAGAAGTTACCATCAAGCTGCCAAGGGAGAAAACAATCAATAGTGTGACCCAACTGTCAAGCGTATGAGCCATAACCATGACAAGCCCAGAAGATATCTCCAATGGTGCAATAGTGGCACATATATCTTGAGGATAACCAAATGGTCTTTAATTAGACTTAAGGTCCATTCAGCAGAAGGGAATTTATGCCTGGTTCTGTAAGATTGGCCAGCTACCTATGGTTGGAGAGGTCTCAGATCCTGGAAGGGTACCTACTACTGCCATTTTCCCAAACCAATGCAATTTTAAATACTTATCCTTAAACCCATAGATAAATGATGTTCTCCTCATCAAAGCAACTTCATTTTGCAGGAGACTGAGATTATTACAGAGATCCATAGCTGGTCAAAATGCAGAGAATCAGTAACTCCGAGATGCCCAGATCCAATTGATACTGTTGCACCAATATAGAAATCAGTGCAGAGAATTCTCAAAAAGCTGAAGTAGATGTACCATATGAACCAACTATATAGCAATTTGTCCCCAAAGGACTCAATTTCTTACTACTGAGATGCTTGTTCAGATGTTTATTGCTATTCATTTCATAATGGCTAAGAAATGGAACCAGCCTAGAGGTCCATAAACAGATGAATGTATAATGAAAATGTGGTACACATACACAGTGGAATTCTAGTCTATTCTGTGAATATACAAATTCTATTCAATCTGCAAATACAAATGAAATCATTAAATTTGCTGGTAAATGAGTGAAATTGGAAAATATTATGTGAGGAAAACTTGGACCAGAATGATAAACACTGCTTGGTCTCTTTTATTTGTTTATCCTAGCTCTAAATCTTTAGATAGTCTTTGATATTATTTGAAGTAACTGCAGTAGCCAGGCATGTAGAATGGGAAGTGGGATGAGAGGGAGTGAAGGAGCTCTAGGGAGGGGGATGGTAGGATGCAGGCAGGTGCTATGAAGGGAGAAAGATGAGGAGGGGAGACACTTAACTTCATTTAAAATTCCACATGCCCAGTTTGCATTTTTTCTGTGACCTATTCTTTTTGTGTCATATTCAGGAAATCATCGAAAATCGCAAGCTTATTAAGCATGTGTCCTCTTTTCTTCTGTATAAGTTTTGTAGTTTTAGGAGTTTTAGGACTTAGACTAACTTTGATTGACTTTGAAGCAATTTTTGTACACAATGAATGTCATTCCTTTGCAATGTGAATACACAGCTTTCTCATTATCATTTCTTTTCTTGTCTGTTTGCTTGCTTACCTTTTCCTATTATTAATTTTTTAAGTTGGGTCTTATTGGTTCAGCTCTTCCTGTCTCTGTGTCCTAAGTGCTGGGATTACAGGCCTATGCCTGCATATCAGGCTATCCAGGATCATTTGTTGAAGACTGTCTTTTCCTATTTTATGATCTTGTCATTCTTGTGCTGAGTATGATTTACATTGTAACATGGCTAGATATTCCAATGCATGAATTAAGGATTATGGAATGTTTTATATTTGTGTCTTCTAATATGTTTAAGCATTTTCAGTAGTTTTTATTTCTTGTATCTGTCTTGTGTTTGGATAAGTCAATTTATTTCATTGTTTTTGATGCTATGAAAAATAAAAATTATACATACACAATCTTTCTTCATTTTAATGTTTTAATTTTCTTTATTTTGGTAATTTCATATTATATATATATATATGAATGTAGTATGATCATATACACAATCCTTTCTCCTGTCTCCAATTCTCCCCTATGTCCTTCAACATACAACCTCCAAATATGCACCTTTTTCCCCACAACCCACTAAGTCCACTTAGTGCTACCCATTTGCACATAAATATGGGCACTGGAGCATGGGAAACCCACTAGTGGTCACATCCTCCAGAACAAACAATTCTCCCTCCTCTAGAAACTATTCACTGCCAGTAGCTCCTCAGTAAAGGGTGGGGCCTGGGGGTTATCTATTCCATCCATGGTTGGATTTTGACTGATTTGATTTTGTACAGCTCTTTTGCAGGTGACTACATCTGCTGTGAGTTCATGAATTTTATAGCCATGTCATAAAAATAACATGGGGCTGGGCATAATAGCACACATCTTTAATAACAGTAGTCAGCAGGCAGAAGCAGACAGATTTCTGTGAGTTCAGGACCTGTCTGGTATATATAGTGAGTTCCAGGCCAACCAGAGATACACAGTGAAATCCTACCTAAAGAAACAAACAAATACAACCATCCCCCAAAATATCCAATATGATAGTGGCACAAAAAAACAACAGATACATAGATCAAGGGAATCCAAAAAAAGTCTCTGTAACTACAATTGAATTTTGACAAGAAGGCCAAAATTATATGCTGTATAAAAAACACAGTATTTTCAGTAAATGTTGCTACAAAAATTGGATTTCAATATGAAACTAAATCATTAGTTCTTAAAATTGATTAAAATTATGCATATTTATGTGATGCTTGTATATGTGTAGAACATATAATGTGGAAATCAGAATGAGTATATATCCTTTTCAAGTATGCATCATTTTTTGTGATGGAAAGAATCAGGATCATTTCGTTTATCACTTTTGAAATCTGCGATATAGTAACATCATCTAACCTCATCCTACTCTGCAAGAGAAAACCAGAACTAATTCCTTATTTCTCACTATTACCTGGCACGCGCTGATGAAAGTTCCTCTTTTGCGTTTCCTCTGGTCTCCCCAGCCTCTGGTAGCCATCGTTCTGCTCTCAACATTGATGACATCGATGTTTTCAGACCTTAAATACGTGTGAAGTCATTTAGTAACTGTTTTTCTGTGCCTAATTTATTTTGCTTAATGTAATGATTTGAAGTTTCATATGTCTTATCACGAGTGATAGAATTTTATTCCTCTTTATGGCTAACTTGTGCTGCATTACATTTTCATCATCTGTTCATCACCTGATGAACACTTAAATTATCTCCATTTCTTCATTTCATGACTTTTTAAAATAGTACTGCAATGAGTATGGAAGTTAAGATGTACTTTAAACATCTTGTTTTAATTCCTTGGATATCTATCCACTGGTGGGGTTGCAGGATTACATAGCAGTTTTATGTATAATTTTTTTGAGAGACTTCTTTACTGTTTTCTATAACGGCTGTACTAATTAACTTTCCCATTAAAGGTGCATAGGAATTCACTTTGATTCATAGCTTCACCACTACGTGCTATCTTTACTTGGTTCATTGCCATCCTTGCAGGTATAATGTGATTTGGATTTGCATTTTGAAGATATCCATGATGTGGAATGTTTTTCATGTACCCATTGTGTTTGTGTGACTTCTCTTTAAAAATTTTATTTTGACCTATTGCCCGCTTTAAAACATTTTTTGTATTACTGTGCTGTTTAGATCATTGAGAAGTCTAGATATCAACTCCTCTGCAGATGTATAGTTTGCAAATGTTTCCTCATATTCCTTGCATCTTGTTGGTTATTTTCTTTGTTGTACATAAGCTTTTTAGTGTGATGCAATCCTAATTGTCTATTTTATTATATTTCCTTTGCTTCTGAGTTTGCCAATGCTCTGAAGCATTTGATCTATATTGTTTCGTAGTTCTTTCATAGTTTCAGCTACTACACTTGTTAATATATTCTAAGTTGACTTTTGTTACTGGTAACAAAGAAATTGTAATGGTTTATACTGTCAATTTGATTAAACTGAGAAATTCCTTGGAGGTATCTCCAGAAGATTGACATGTGGGACAGCAGCTGACATGTGAAGACCCACCATGAAGGTGATGATAGGTTTTAGACTTGGAACCCAGACTGAATAAAAACAGGAGTAAGCCAGCTATCATATGAATTCTTTCGAGGTTCTTGGGTGTCATGATATGAGTAGCTCTGTTCCAAGTCTTAGCCACCTTGTGGGTGCTAGAACTGAACCTGGGTCTTCTGGAAAAGCAGCTAGTGCTCTTAACTGCTGATCAATCTCTTCAGGTCTCCAAGATGTATTTTCAGCACAGCCGCCAAAAATATAAGCAAAATTGCTACTGGAAACAATTTATATCTGATGACTACAGCTTTATACAATATTTTAAATTCAGGTTATATAGGGCTCCCCTCACTGCACATTTTGGTCAAGATGACTTGATTGTTCTGGAATTTTCATGGTTCCGTATAAAATGTAGAATTTTTTGAGTTCCATGGAGAATGACAGACATATGTATTTTCATAAAGAGTGGAGTGAACCTAGAAATAAGTTTTAGCAGTGTGGGCATTTTTACAATAATGGTGTTTTCAATCTGTGCATATGGAATGCCATTTCACATTTTAAATGCATCCTGTTCAATTACATTCATCATTGATTTTTATTATTGGAAAGATCAATCACCTCTTTAGAAATTTTATCCCTAAATAGATTTTTGTAGCTATTGTTTTAAAAATATTTTATTTATTATTTTTATTTTATGTATATGAGTGTTTTGCCTGCCTGTATATAAGTGCACCAGTGTGCCTGTGAAGACCAGAGAAAGGAGTCAGAGCCCTTGGAACTAGAGTTACAGACAGTGATTAGCTGCCATGTGGGTATCAGGAATTGAACCCAGGTCCTCTGTGAGAGCAGACAGTATGCTCTTAGCCTCTGAGCCATCTCTTGACCTCTTTTGTAGCTCTTGTAAAGTGAGTTGTCTTCTTGGTTTCTATTTCAGATCATTTACTACTGACAAATATTAACACTTCTTTTTGTACACTTACTTTGCAGCCTAAAGTTTCACTGAACTCAGTCACTAATGCTAATAGTTCTTTGGTGGATTTGTTGAGGTTTTTTGTGTCTAATATTATATCATCTGCAAACAGTGACCGTCACAGCTCTTTATAATCTGAACGTCACCCTTTCTTTCATTTGCTTGCCTCAGCTAGCTAGAATTTCTAGGGCTTTGTTTCATGAAAATGGTGAGAGTGGTACTTGTTAGCAGTTCCTGAAAAAAAATTAAATGTACTTGGAAGTTGAATTTGCAAATAAGAAAATAATAAACAAAATCGTTGCTTAAAAATTTTTGTATTTATTACTTGGGAAGTGAAATACATCTACTTGAAATCATATTTCTGGAATATTTATGAAAGGTTATTCATTTTCATTTATATTTCTGTAACTTGAGTATTTTAGGAATGTATTAAAACTGTCTATTTGGGGGATAATAAGAGGCATGAATAGCTTTACCAGGAACATGAAGTTGACTACTGAGACTAAAGCCTGAAGTAGATTGCAGGCAGTTACATCATAGTAACTTTAGTAGTGACTTTCACTTTGTTTACATTGTGAAGGCATGCATTTTTAAAAAAATATTTTATTTATTATTTCTATTTTATGTGTATGAGTGTATTGCCTGCATGTATGTGAGTGCACCCATGTCCTGCAATGCTGCAGAGGTCAGAAGAGAGCTTTGAATTCCCTGGAACTGGAGTTAAGAATGGTTCATAGCCACACGTGGGTGCTGGGAATCGAATCCAGGCCCTCTGCAAGAAGAGTCAGTGTTCTTAACCACTGAGCTATCTCTCCAACCCCAAAAGGTATGCATTTTAACATGCAACTGATTTTTAAAACATGTCATTTGTCACTATTAGGAATGTAAATCATTACTACGATAATTAATAGAAGAAACTCATACCTATGTCGAATACATTTAATGTGCTTTTGATTTGAGTCAAGAAATCTTAAGCACTGAACATGAATAAAATAAAATTGAAAAAATTAGAATGTATTCAGTGGTTCAATCATTCTTTGTCTCCTGCAGAAGACATTAGAACAAAATTAACTCATGAACCATTTGACTAAACTGCAAGAATGTAAATGCAGTTTTATTGGCATAATAAAGGTATGCAGTAAGCACGATGTATTGCTGTATCCTTCTAAGTCTGCTAGTTCATAAATGAAGGTGGAATTACTTCACAAACATACTGCTATGTGTTTAGGAATAAAAATAGCTTCTTTAGTATTACCAGTCTTTTAGAAAATAATTTATATGTATTATATATCAAATTTGTCAAATAATTATATAAGGTTATTATTTTAGAGTATGTTACCAGCTATCATATGTAGAGAAAATTCATGTATAATAAGTATACTAATGACTTCTAATTTACTCTTTTAAGACTATTGTGTGTGTATAATTAAAATTGACTCTTT
>NW_008355775.1:799934-819087 GCF_000622305.1 Nannospalax galili
TTTCAAAGTTATAGCTAATCTGTTTAGATTAGCTATGACCATTTTACTCTCCCACAATAATTATTACATTTTAACTATTTTAGATAGAAAAAGTATCTCTCATATTTATTATTTTATTATTTTTTATTTATAGTTTTTTGTGTATTTCATACAGACCATCCCAAACAACCTTATTCAGTCTTTATACCCGCATCCCCAATGGCACCTTCCCATACCTCCCCCTGCCCACCACTGGAGCCCATATACTCTTTCATCCCTGTTACTGTCCACCGTCTTATCAGTACCCTCAGCCATTACCCAGTGCTAGTCCATCTGCTGAATCTAGTCAACCTATCTAGAGTTCCTTGTTTTAGGAAGATCAACTGGTAAGATTGAGGTCTACTGTTCATTTTCCCAGTTCTATGGTGGGTTACTGCCTGGGAGTCTCTTGGGACACCCTGGCCAATAACTCGAGGGAAGATATCTCCTGTCTGGCATTGTTTCTTGTTATGCAGCCTTTAGCTATACACATGGACTCAAAGAATTATACTGGTCACTTCAATCTTTGGTTATACTTCCCTTTTCAGTATTTAAGACCATACAATATAAGGTTATTATGATAATTATTTCTAGACTTTTATGAAATAGTAGGCTCCTGAGGCAAGAAAAGGTATTTCAGTGTTGAGTTTATTTTAAAGGGTAAAGAATGTGTATGTGTGTCTGTGTGTCTGTATGTGTGTGTGTGCATCTGTGTGTCTGCATTCTGACCTTATCTCAAAAAGATAGGGTTGCCTGAAAGCTTTTGATTGAACTGTCTCTCTTTTGGTCACACATGGATTAAGTCCAATCAAATCTGATTTTCTATTAAATAAGTAAAGAAAAATCATCAATTGATTTTTTTTTCTTATCACTATTCATTTTGCAGAATTGACATCAGAACGTAGAGCAGAACTCTACACACAGAGAAGATTCAGGCTTCTGAGTAGCTTGTTTCTGTCACCTTTTCCAGCACATTAGAAATATTTAATGTCATTATGTTTCTTTGAACATTTTAAGAAAACAATTTTAGAATAATATTGCTGTATAATCACAATACATTTTCTTTGTGTGTATTTGGAGGGGTTACATGTATGTGTCTGAAAATGTGTGTGTACAGGGGTACATGCTTGTGTGTGCTTGTGGAGTCTGAATGATGACATTGAGTATCTTCACTTTCATTCTCCACCTGCTTTCAAATTATTTATTATTTATTTATTTATTTTTGAGACAATGTCTCTTACTGAACCTTGAGTTCACTGATTCAACTGTATGAGCTAGCCAGCAAGGTTAGAGGATTCTCCTGTCTCTCACCTCCTGGTAGTAGGATTTGAGGGGCATATCAAACAACCCAGCTTTTATGTTTGTGAATGCCAGGGATCTGAACTCAGGCCATTAATGCTCATGCTGCAAGAACTACTGCACCACTTCCTGAACCCCTGCAGGATATATTTTAGTGATTTTTTTGACATTTCTGAATTTAACTAAGGCTTTGCTTGGTGTAGAAAGGAGACTGTATTCATTTTGTTTGAGGTACCATTTTTACGTACACATTTATGCTTCACTTTCTGCTTCAGTGATTTGGACATACCATGCAATATTAAACTAAAAACTTACCTAAAGGACTTTTTTTTCAGTACTAATCGATGGTATGATTTTTCAGATGTGTTCCAAGTTCTTTGAAATTTATTTCAGTTTCTTTTCCTTCCAGCGTTCACTGAGACTCTCCTTTAGGGAATTACCATTCTTTGGGTTCCAGCCTAAGGAAATAATATTACTTCCTTCTTTGCTAATCTAGTAGGAAACTACTAACAAAAGGCATGCAATTTATCTATTCATTTCATATTAAGAGATGTTTTAGGAAGCATTAAATTCATTCCCAGTTTTCAAACACCTTGGCCTTTCCCTTGTCAAACTTTGGTGTTTGAAGTAGCAGCATTCAAACTGAATTAAGTTAGTACAAGGTAGTTTGTACAAATAGTTCTTCCTTTATTTTTTCTCTCATTTCTAAACTATTGGAAAAGAATTAGAATCTGAATTACTCAGTTAACACCAGAGCACCTGTTCTTTAACATCATAAAAATCTTCTACTTTTTCTTCTATTAATACTTATCCTGTTTCTCTCCCTTTTTTATTCAGGGAATCCTATTTTTTCCCTATTTCAACAATTTACCTTCAAATCTTTATCTTCTCTGATGTACAATAGTCAGGCAAGCACGGTAGTAATAGTTTGGAAACTAAACAATGGAAACATCCTGTGATCAATGCACAGGGTTCATGTTTGCACAGTGTGAAGTCCCAGAGCTATAACTCCAAAAAAATGTAACATCAAAATATGAATTTGAAAATCCATAACAGAAGTTAAAATAATGGATGATATTTAAAAAGAGATGAGCTTTGTAGTCGCATTTGTAGTCAGTCAATTCACTTCTTATTGATCATGAAATCAGAAGATAGAAGTTTGATTCTATGAATTGAGCACTTAATGGTAGGAGACTAAAGTGACCTGACAGCAATGCATATCTACCTGCCCAAGTCTCTACTACAGTTCCTGCTTGGAAGATTATGGAAGTTAGTACTCAGAAGGATAAAGCCAAGGTTAACCTCACAACTGCTTTGATTTGGATGTTTCAGGTGCTGAATGAACTTTTTCCTATTCTGTTCATTGACCCAATCATTTTTCGGGGGTAATTTTTTCTTTAGGTATAGTAATACATTCCTTTAGCTCCAAATCAATACTAGGTGGTCTAAAAAAAAAAACCAACTATTTCCATTTGTTAATATTTTACAATGTAGCCAAAAGATAAGTTTATTTATCATCATTTTGTATTATCAAGGGATTCTCAAGTTTTTTCAGATTGGTACCCCAGCATGCATGAAACGTAACAGGAGGTCATAATGTCGAAGGCTTGAGTTTGTTGTTTCTTAAATAAAGCTACATATTTCATAATTCATAATTTATATTTTATGGTTAGCGATGTGTCCCAATAAATTATTTACCTGAGAAAATCTATAGAAAAATTGAGCATTGGAGATGACATTTACCAAAATTCTGGATTTTTAAAATTAATTTTATTGACTCCAAATTTTCATAAAATGTATTTTCATCAATTTCACTCCTACCCCATCTCCAGCACCTTTCCACTACCCCTCCCCAGATTTCATGTCCTCCAATATTATCTATCCATTTATTTATTTATTATTTAACTTTTGGGGTATTTTTGGAAGACTGCCAATTTTAATTCATGCATCCCAAGTGCTTCTGGGTGTGAGGACATGTCCTGGAGTCTAGTCAACCAACCAGGCATCACACCAGAAAGAAAATCGACAGTTCCTATCCCAGCATCTATTAGTTGCCAATAGATGCTCAGCTAGGGCTGGGGCTTCCTTCCCATCTCCATCATTAATGCTGGTCTCTGTCTGGTTTGGGTTTCCACAAGCCTTCTGCTTGCTATCATAAATATTATAGGTTCATACATGCAACCACACTGTGGTGTCCAGGCATCATATTTTCTTTGTGTTCATCTACCACCTCTGGTCTTACAGTCTTTCCACCCCCTCTTCCACAATGATCCCTGAGCCTTCAGAAGAGAAGACACAATATAGGAATCCCATTTAGGTGTAAGCACTCCACAGTCTCTTTTTTCTGCCCATTGGTTGACTATTTGTGGGTCTCACCATCTACTACAAGAACCTTCCCTGGTGAAAGCTCTGAAATGTATTAATCTATGGGTATAACAATAAGTCTTTGTGAGTCAGTTTAATATTACTTCTATACAGCTGAATGGTAGTAGTAAGTTCTCCCCTATGGCCTGTGATTTGTCTGGACACAGGTTCTTACCCTGATAACAGTGTTGGTTATGGACTCCTTCTTGCAAAACAGGCCGTAAATCCAATTAGCAGGTTATTGGTTTCTCCAACAAATAACCAGTTATTTTCCATATTCTCTAATGCCACCTCTTCCCTATTCATGATGTATTTTATAAAAGCAGTAATCCAAGGTAATGTTTGACCCAATCACTAATTTATTTACAAAATTAGTCTTCAATTTTAAAGTCATCATAGACAAAATCAGTAATCAATTAAATATTAATCTCGATTTGTTTGGAGGAGACCAACAATACTATTAAAATGGTAACATTTAGTAAAATAAATCCCTTATCTTTACAATGTAATTACTCAGGGAAGCTATATTTTTATAAATGAAATGATATTTTAGGCTTCTAGAAAATACTGCATTTATTTGATCATGGTAAGAAGAAAAATGATTCTGTAAAGATGTCGATGTCCTAACCCCTGAACTGAAAGAATAAAGACTTTATAGATATAATGAAGCTCAGTTGAGTGAAATGTGACATAATATCCTTGATTATTTGTTGATCCCAACTGTCATTTAAAAATTGCTTATTAGGTGGAAGGAGGCATGAGATTCAAAGAGACAATCTGGAGACAGAGCAGTCTAAGGAATCACTGTAAAAATGCCTTGACCTGCACTTGTTGGCTTTGAATTGGAAGCAGGGAATGAGTCACAGAACATGGGCTCCCCTAGCATCTAAGGAAGGTGAGGAGGTCAATTTTTCTCTGGTGCTTCCAGAAAAGAGTGCTGTCCTGATAATATCTTGAATTTAACCCAGTGGTGTCAATTCATATTTCTTTTCTTGAATATTATGATAATTTAATAAATTTAAGCCATTGAATTTATGGCAGTAGGCTACAAAAGTAGCAGGAAACCAATGTGCTGACTCCCAGGAGAGTGTGCTCCTCATCCATGCAGCCCTGGTCTTACTTTCCTAATCTACATCTTATTTAGGTACACTGAGTCCTATAAATAATATTTTTTAAATATCTGGTTTATTATTTTTACTTTGTATGAGTGTATTGCCTGCATGTGTTTAAGTGCATCCATGTTTTGCAAGGTGTTGGATTCCTCTGGGTTTGGTTACTGATAGTTGTTAGCCACCATGTGGGTGCTGGGACTTGAACCCAGGTCTTCTGTAAGAGCAGCCGTTGTTCTTAACTACTGAGTGATCTCTCCAGCCCCTAGAAATGATATTTTACCTGATTTTATGTGATTGGCTAGGAATTTTAAAACATCCAAATGAACAACAAAATTAGAAAACTATATATTTTATTATGTGTTTGTATGGTGCGTGCGCTCTCTCTCTGGGCGCACTCCCGGAATGGCACTCCCCGGGTGCGTCTGGAGGAAGGCAGGTCTGGTCCCGCATGCTTCTCTGTGTCTCTATGGGCCTCAGGCGTGATGTGCGCGGGTATCTCGGGGTCGCTCTGGGCCCCTGGATCTCGGGGTCCCCGCCACACCTGGCAAGTCGCGGCACGGCTCTGGCCACAGGCGTCTCTGGGAGCAGCAGCAGATAGGGCGCTGTCCACCACTCCGGTGCTGACAGCCTCTCTGCTACTGGAGCATTGTCCAGCCGAAATCCTGTCCCTTTTCCACCCATGTACTTTTCCTCAGGATGCGAGGTCCACTGGCCACTGAACCCCATGGGAAGAGTACGAGGACAGCGAAAGCTAGGATGTCTGCAAGTCGGTCAGGTCACGAGGGAGTGCGCCCCCCCGGAGAGGCTAGGTCGCCGGTAGTAAGGCACAGAACTCAAGACTTGGCTTAGTCTGTGTTATAGCTTTATTAAGTGTCTCTGCTCTCAGTAATTCAGCAGCTCTGCGACCCAGCTCTCTGTCTATTAAGAGAAAACTAGGACACTTATACCATGGGGGTAGTGGTAAAAGCTTTGGCTGTTAGATGTTTGTGAGGCATTTTATTTACATATTGAAGTGGGTTTCTGCCAGACTGCTGTCTGCCTGGAGAAATTACAGGAAGGCATGGTACCTTTCAGAGCCAAAGGCCATGTTTATGTTATGGCATTTGTGGCAGACACTTCAAAAGGAGAGACAGGAAAGATGCCAGGAAGACACCCTGCTATGAAAGGAGCCCTCAGCACATGATCCCGAGCTGCATGAGCTGTCCGGTCATGAAGGGACTTCTACTTTGCATAACAGAGGTCTCCAACATGTTTGTCTATTTACTTCAAAGATATCATAGTGATTGTGAATCAGGTTATAACTTACACTTGAGATTTAGTTTCTTTATCTTAGTCTTGATGTTTTGCTCTCTAACATGTTTGGAACTTTGTTAAAATAAACCTTTAAAAGTGCCCATATAGTTCTATCCTGATAAAATGCTGTTGTGTTTAGTGTTGTTAGAGATAAATTGACCATCTGCCTGTTTTGGAAGCATGCTTATTTTCTTGTAGAGATACACATACCCACAGTATTCATTTTGTCAGAATTTGATAGATGATCATTAATGACACTCCTAAAATTATGAGGCCAACATGAGCAAGAGACAGTAGTGGGATATAAAATTCATGTAAGGGACTGAAAGTTAAGATATAAAAATTATATACTATAAAATGCATGTCTATGTTAAATATACCTGAATAAATCTCAATTATGTGTATTTGGGGCAATTATAACCAATGTAAGTTGCAGAAAACATAGTTAATTTTATTTCTTGAAAAATCGTAGAAGACAGAGGAACTGGATGATGACAAAGAAACAGAGGCTTCCAGACAGCTAGTCAGTTACTCATAAGGACTCTCAGCAATGATAACAGCTTGTCCAAGTCCTATACAAGATCAAACCAGACAAAATTCCAGCATAGACAAGGGGAAGTGGTAAGAAATCCCATACCAAACTTAGGAACTTAAGCAACTGATGGCTTCTGGTAAGGGGAAAGAGAGTACTTACAGGGTTGGGATTCTTGATGAGTGCAGTGGATGAACTCATCCTGAAGGACATTTGGACAGACAAAACAGACTCTATAGGATCGACCTCTCTCTCTCTCTCTCTCTCTCTCTCTCTCTCTCTCTCATTTATCTATTATCTATCTATCTATCTATCTATTTATAATCTATCATCTATTAACTAAGATAGGTCACTAAATTGGTTGAGGGCAGTGGGTGGAGGTATGGATTGGCGAGATCTAAATACCATCATACTATATTGTATGAAAATCATGAAAATTCAATTTAAAAATATCCTTTCAGCCAGGTGTGGTGACACACATCTGTAGTCCCAGAACTTGGGTGTCAGAGGCAGGTGGATCTCTGTGAGTTTAAGGCCAGCCTGGTCTACATAATGTGTTCCAGGACAGTCATCAACTGTTTAGGCATTCTAAAAATTACTTTTGTTTGACTCATTGGCAGTTGACCCATACTTCATTCTTACCAATGTTATCACTCAACAAAGTATAAGAGAACAGAAACTCTCTCACCTGCTCCACTACAAGTTGCTGTGCCATCTTGTTCAGAGACTGGCACCAGCCTTTCCCACCCAGTAACATCAAATAGAAGGCTAATAGGTCTGACTTTTACTACATACCTACTGTGCACCAGATCACATTGTTCTTTTTGGTCTTTATTATTTAAGTATTTATTATTTTCAACATTCCTGGAGTTATATTTTAAAGAGAAGTAATAATCTGTGAGGTGAACCTAAGAACTGATAAAGTGACTAATAAATTAATTTTTGTTTTAACAACATCTAATGAACACAACAGCCTGAACCTGTATACTGTTGATTGTTCTCTAATTGATTTTTAGATACAATACATACTGAGAAATATGAAATAACCCACAATCACACCCATGCACAATGGAAGACAAAAATGTGTGTCTACTGATTGTTTTACAGGAATTTATTCCCTCTTTTATTGTTGTAGTTAAAAAACTGATAAGTTGATATCAGCTACCAGTTATTTCATATATTTAATATCACTCCTGATTCGAGTGACTGTTAGTTCCTAGCCTCAAACCTGCTTGAAAAAAAAATCTCCTTTTCCTGGCCTACTGCCTGTACACTAATCAGGGCACTGATGGTCCATCCCGTGTTGGAATTTGGAGGTGCTCTTTAGAGTTTCTTCTATCATTTACATGCAGTGGTTCTGTAAATTTAATGACACTATTGACAAATTTAATTGGAAGGTATCTTAGCATAGTAGTTGAAAACCAATGCTCATCTTGTAGAGAAGGAACTTCATGTTTGATAACTCTTGAATTTAGCAGTGTGAATACATTGCTAATCACACTGATAATCACACTGATAATCAATTATATCTATTTATGATAATGCCTATGGTAGATCAATACTGCTTCCCATTTGGTAAATGGGGGAAAAGTGGGCTTCAGTGAATTTTGCAGGTTAGCCAGCAAGCCAGGATATGAACCTTGAGAAGATTCTGGGACGTGAAAATTCTAGTCACTGTTTTGGCTTATATTTTGTGTTTCACAAGAAAGCAGTCTACTAGGTAGGCTCTGGTTCACAGGCTGATTTGTAATATATTTAGGACAAATACTTAGTACTTATAACTAGAGGATGTAAAAGAATGCCAATGTTTGTACACAGATTTTTAGATCAGAAAACACAAAACAAGAATGAGGCTGTAAATTATTGGCTCAAAATCCTGGGAAGAGTGAAAGCAGATAAAATGTACATGTAGTGCTATTAAGATTATACAGTTTCTGCTACATATCTGTCAGGCTGACCAATAGACATCTTGTTAGTATTAAAGAGAATTTAAATGAAAATTAGGGGGGTAGTATGTTTTAGAAGTTCAAACACACTTATATGTATATACTTGCCACAAATCTTTTAAGTCTATGTAATACAAAACTCTAGGTAATAACTTATCTCAACAAGGCTTCTGTTTAAATTTGGATATATCAAACAACACTCAACCCAAACAGTAAGTAAATAAACAGAATTGGAGCTTGTATGAAGTAGTCTTTGCTCTATGTTGATAAGGCAAAAAAATTAAAAAAAAATGAGAATACTTAAATTGTCTTGAACAGTTATTTCTGAGAATATAAATTGTTCAAATTTTTGTTGTGATGATAGGCATAAACAATTTTAAGTAACTTATTATAGTAACTAAAAGTTAGGTATAACTTTGAGAGAAACACAATAAGGAATAAATCATATTATGCTGAGATATAACCCACTACAATAACAATGTAGACTATGAGAACACAAACTTTGTAGCTAGCTTGTTGCTGTTAGAAAACAGAATCTTTAACTTCTTATGTAACACTAAATTACTCACCCTCTCTGACCCCCTTTCCTTATTAGGAGGATGAAAGCAACACAGGGATCTATCCTGTAGAGCATTTATATCATGTGAATAAAAAAAGTGAATGTTAACAATGTTTTTAGAACAGCACTTGGTACATAGTAAATTACATAATTTAAGTTAATGAAAAACATTGAATATAATACGTACCTAGAAACGTATAATATTGCATATAATGAAGAAAATGAAATTTTAAAATCAATAATGGTGTATCCATGCTGTGAAATAATACATAGTCATTAAAGCATATGAACTGTTTGTTACATTATATATGAAGAGTGTAAAGGAGATCATATATCAGCATGGTGTGTAGTGGGATTCTATTATATTAATATACATAGAAAACAACTAAAACATGTGAACACGATTCTATTTAAAATGGAATTTTGATTACTGTTAAATTTCTTAGTTTTAATTTTCCAAATAATTTTGAAAACTGCTTGGCTTCAAAACTGTGTCTTAAAATATGTCACAAACTATTCTACTTATTTTTAAAGAATGTATTGTATAAATTTCTTTGAGACTGCTTAAATATATTATTGCTGTTAGTAACCATTTGGCACTTGAAGTTTAGCTGATTGATAAATGTCAGATCAATTCTTTGCAATCACCCCTCACCCATTGCTAAAGAAAGAAGAAAGGTGCTGCAGGCCAATCCTGGGCAGAGAACACAGGTGGATAGACAGTCACTAATTAGACTCCTCTAGATATGATTTTCTGCAACAGGAAACTGCAGAAATATTTGGGAACCATTGCCTCAAGACCTGCACTTGATATAGCCAGCTGTTATTTTGATAAACAATGGTAGTAATATATTTCAAATTTTGGTAGTAGAAGTTAACTACATCATTCAGATCTTAAAGACTACTACATTACATAATAAAGAAAAGGGTTCTATAATTCAGTTGACATGATGAGCTACAATATTCAAGATACTTTAGAATTATATTCTGCTACAGTAGTATACCTTAATTAGGAAGCATATTTATTTGCTAAAATTATTGAATAAGTGTTTTAATTTCAATAATCTGGAGATACTGAAATATGATTGAATGAAACATGAATGATATTTCAAGTGTAGCATTGCTAAAAAATCACCAAATGCATGAATTTTATGAGTTGACATGTAACTAAACATTTTTGAAGATATCAAAATTCTTATGCCTTCAATAGACACCAAGGAACTCCTGTATGTTGGAGAATTCTCTAGATAACAGGGCTACAGAGAAGTAAACAAAACAAACAAAATCAATGCATAGGAAAAGCCATTAATATGTTTTAATTATATGTCTTTAATCCAAAGAGATATTTGTCACTAATTTCTTTATGCTTTGGCTGAGTGTTTTGGTATTCATTTTCTTATTTTGTTATAGAAGAACGTGTATCTAAATAAGAAAATATAAATTAATAGGGAAATATCAAATGAGAAATTTTAGATTTGGTAAAAGCAAAGAATCATTAAAAGTTGTTGAATAAGGAGGGTTAATAAGAAAGGTGTTCTTTTGAAGAATGCTGCACAGCAGACAATGCTAGTGCCCACCCCTTTCTCTCAAGTCTTCAGTTTAGCATGCTCAGGTTGACATCTGGCTGCCACTTCACATTTTTTACTTAAGGTCTTTCCTTGGAATGTGTTGAGTAAAAATAATGAGGAATGAACCTGCCTGGGGCTCAGTTTTCAAACACTGACTGCACGGACTCAGTGTTTAGTGGTCTAGCTCTCATGCTACCCGTGGTAAAATGCTTGAGAAACGCTCACCACTTTTTCCAGTGTTTTCTGACATAAAATTATACCCAAATTATCCTCGAGTATAGATTAATCATCAGTCTTCATCAGCTGGCTTCCTTCCATGGATCATTCTTCCTTGCCATTGTTCTGGTACCTGACACTGAACTTCATCTATATCTGCTACATCCCTGGAAAACATTAGTGAGACAACAGCAAGGTGGCAAAAAATAAAGAAGATGCTTATTTCATGCATTCGTTATTATAATATTTGCATTCCAAGGGTTCGTAATAAACTTATGGATAAAAACATCCAAATGCATCTTACAAAAAAACTAATTCAACTAAAACAGGAACTGAGAATTTTCCAAAATGGAAGAAACTTCAAAAACTAGTGAGGCATAACTCTATTTCAAGAACACTGTAGCTCCATACTGGGAGAAAATATTAATATGAAGATGATCATAAGACAGACTAGTATATGAAATTAAGTTTCAGTCACCAATATTTTAAAAATTGCTGCCATTACATTTTAGATATAAATGTGACTAGATAGTGCTCCTGAATTAATCCCAATCCATCTTCATACCTACACGTTAATAGATTGTATCTGAGGTTGTAGACAAAAAGCCAGACTGTGGCTATGTGTATTTAGGTAAATATCAGTACAACAATTGCATGTATTAAAACCCTATAATTAATTATATGAACATGAGGTATTGCAATAAAGTTAAAGAAGAATATTGCTAGAGATATGAGTTAGCTATCTCACAAGGAGGAAAATACTTCGTCCCTCTCACAGATCTTCTCGACAGAAGAGTCAGATGAGTTTACTTTTCGAATAACATGGATAATATAGAACATTTTATTTAATGAACAATTAAATTATTCACAGTTTCATTATTTTCCTTCCATTCGTGTAATTGGTGCTGCCTAGGACATGTAAATGAAAAGACACATAAAGTATCTGTCTTCCTAAATATATATGTATATATACAGATCACCTGCACAGCTTGTAGTCTAAGACTAGGGATTAGAAGTCTTAAGATATTATAGTCATTTCTCGATATAGTTTTGTCAGTACATTTTTCACATGAAAGCCAGAAAACTAACTTTAACTCAAGCAAAAAAGAGAATGCATTGTTTCATGTAGTTGAAATTTTCCTAGCTACACACAGACGAATCCTGAGTCTTAAATATTGCTCTTTAGCCTCACTCTATCCCTGCATTCTGTATGGGATTCAGTGTCATGCAAGTACCCATCACACAGCTCCAGCTTGAATTTATTAGTCTCAAACCTGGCAAAAAGTAAATGAACTTTGTCTTGGAGAGATTCACAAACGTCCTGCAGTATCACTGCCTCTGATGATCTGCCGCTTCATCTTGTCCTCCACCTGTTATTTGAGCAGCCATTGAAAAGAATAACTACTAGTTAGGAGGCTGGTGCTCAAAGTTACATCAAGGAATTATTAATAACAGAAGAATAATGGATGTCAGGCACACAAAACTGAATGCATCCACTCTGCTATGGAAACATAAGAACAAAATGCACAATGACTGAAAATTAAATTAGAGAGATCAGATGTTCAAAGAAATACAACACTATTCATTGGCCATATGGGGTAAATCAGTTCCACCACAATATTTTCTTGTTTTTTGAAACAGGTTCTCATACTCTATATAGTGTACACTGGTCTGGAATTTTCTGTGTAGCCCAACCTGGCCTCAAACTTGCCTCAGCCTCCTGAATGTTAGTGCTACAAGCCTGTGAACCACAATGCCTAACTACACACACTGATTTATAAATAAAGTTTTATTGAAACACAGCCAAGCCCATTCATTGATGTTTTATCACTTCATTTTGCAGTGTATCAGTAGAGACATGGAATAACAGCAGAAGTGGTATGACCTTCAAGTCTAAAAAACTAACAGCTTGGCGAGCCCTGGAAGAGATTTAAGGACAAAACAGTAGAAATAAATGGTACACTTTAAACATTGATGAAACTCCAGAAAGCATCACTTTTAAAACAACAAGACAACACTGTACTTTTTGAACCGATTCCAGGAGGCACTTTTCTTGAGTCGCTTCTAGAATGCATCTGAAAACATTTCTATGACTGTATAGGAATATGCTGAGTGAGAATTTCCTTTAAGGTTTATGCTATTCAGTCTATGTTTATTTTTAGGCTTCAGTCCAGATTTTACTTTATTGAAATTTACCCACACACCCTATTTATGCTTGACTATTACAGCATTATTTTTAAAAATTTTGCAAAATTGCTTTATTAATTCAACAAACATTTTCATATGAATTATAGGAGTATGTACACATAATTATTATTCTGACGAACATTCTTTAATCCAGGAAATTAAAAATGGGACATAATACATCTTCTCTTTGTGCATCACCCTGAGTCTATCCCAATTAGGGAGTAATTCATAATATAGCATTTGGCAAAATTATAATTGGATAGATTTTTATCTACTTTAAATCATAGTCTAAGAGATAGCTTATAGATAAGGAACATATCTATCTTTATGGGGGTGTTACTTTTGATGTTTATTACTTCCACTAAAAAAATACCTGAATAACAGATGTCTTGAAAAAATATTTGAATAATACTCCATCCTTTAACAAGTTTCACATGTTCCAAATCAGGATTCTGTCTTTCTGTACCAAAGGATCTGGTGACATGGCTCGCCCCATAGCATCAATACAGAAAAACTGATGAGGTATTACAAAACTAAATTTATGTTCTATAACCTGTATAGTTACATTGGTGTGAGTTGAAGAATTATTCTCCTTTAAATGAGTCTATGAGAACATATAGGCCTATGAAAGACTTCCTAAGCAACTAAAAAAGGATGTTTAGAATTATTTAACATGAAAATTTTTCAACAAAAATAATTCATCTGTTTCATTTTCATAATTCATAGGTAAAAAGAAAGATTACCTACATAATTTGTCACTATGTTCCTAAATATTTTTCAATAGCTAAATGGGTTCATAGATTTTTTTAAAAAAAGGTCAATAAAATTGAAGCTGAAACTTCATTTCTTCATTTTCATTTATTGTGCTCGAAGTGCTTCAGAGCTGCATGTGACGATGTTGCCTTGTGCAGATGAAGGACATCAGTCAGTCATGTAGCTCAAATTGCCAAATAATACTTGAAATTTATTCCCTTATTATAGAACACATGATAATGACATGTGTGGTTTGTAAATTGTAATAAAAATATGAAAATATATCGCCAAGACCGGTGTGGTGGTACACACCTTTAATCCCAGCACTCGGGAGGCATAGACAGGTAGATCTCTGTGAGCTGGAGGCCAGCCTGGTCTCCATATCGAATCCAGGCCAGCTGTGGCTACAGAGAAACCCTGCCTCAAAAAGGCAAAAAAGAAAGAAAGAAAGAAAGAAAGAAAGAAAGAAAGAAAGAAAGAAAGAAAGAAAGAAAGAAAGAAAGAAAAAGAAAGAAAGAAAATGAAAGAAAGAAAGAAAGAAAGAAAGAAAGAAAGAAAGAAAGAAAGAAAGAAAGAAAGAAAGAAAGAAAGAAAGAAAGAAAGAAAGAAAGAAAGAAAGAAAGAAAGAAAGAAAGAAAGAAAGAAAGAAAGAAAGAAAGAAAGAAAGAAAGAAAAAAGAAAGAAAGAAAGAAAGAAAGAAAGAAAAAGAAAGAAAGAAAATGTATTTCCAAACTGAAGATGAATTGGTTCATGCTCTGAAGGCACCTGGTACTTGTATAGACTCTGAATCTGTAGTACACACCTTATTTATACATAGTTCTACCTTCTCATTCATTATAGGATCTGGACTATCACATTTTCTTTAAGAAGTAGAATTTTTATGTCAGTGAAATGTGTCTTTCAAGAATGTTTTTCTTTTTGTAAATACTGAAAGCTGAATAGTCTTGTGTCAGGATACTGGTGGGATCTCAATCTGAATCAGTCCTGAGTTTTTGCAGGTAATGGAGGCACAAGACTCTGAGTTTTCAGGACTCATCCTAAAAGAGTTTTCCAAGGACAAAAGGCCCTGATTTCTTTCCAGCTATTTGACTAACCCACTCATCAGTTTTCTAGAGTCAGAGTAAAACATGAATCCACAGTAAATACTCCGTTCTGTGACTCCTCTGGAAAGTTTGAAAAACTTATTGTATAGCTGTGTATACACCATGAGACTGGTACAGACTTATGGTTTGGGGGGTTAGGTTAGCTTTCTGTCATCTCAAAATATGAAAAATTCCCATGAAGATATTATATTACTTGTTAAATCTCAAGTTTTTCATCTAGTTTAAGTTTTCATAGGTCTTAAGAGTGCTGTCACCATTGCTATAAGTTCATATGAACAAGTTCCCAGCCACCTGGAAAACTCTTAGAAGTGGGAAGATGGATGAGACACCCCAGCCTTACCTGAGGAACTATTGTGACTGATCACTGATGAGTGAGGGAGAGATGGTCTTCTTTAAGGGAGTGATGCTGTGAAGGTTGGCCAGGCACTAGAGGATGGACTCACGTGAAGGAATATTTGGGGACAGAAACTTAATTCGATAGCCCCTTATATATATGAATACGTAAAATCTGGCTAAGGGTTGTGGGGGGTTGCAGATGGGGGAGAAGATCATTAATATGATGAAGATGTATTGTATGAAATGTACAAAAATTCAATAAACTTTTTAAAAAAGAAAAAAATTTCTCAATGCTTTTCTCTAAAAGGTAGTGAGTCCAAATTGTGTACTTCCTGCCCCTGAGGATAAGCTGACTCATCTTAAAATAGATCAACTAGACAATTTTACTTATCCTTTAGATAAAAAGCCAACTCATTAATGACAAAGCATGAATGTCAAGAAACTATTATTACTTCACATTAAAAGGACTTAAAGCTCTGACTCATTGTTACAGCATTTCAGAAACTTAGCCAAAAATAGAGGTTATGTGGTTATGCCAAGCATATGTATATATTTAATTTTAAATGTATTGAAAACTCAAATCATGTAAATTGAAGAAAAAAAAACAAATAATTTCTAAGGGCTGAATTTTAATGGATGAGAGTTTAAAGAAAAATACTAGCTGTCAAAAAAAGAACAAATAACAAATCTTTGGTAGCTGCATTTATGAGATCCTTAATATACCCTTCAATTTCCCTTTGTCTCTCTCAGAGGCAGAGAGAGACAGATAGGGAGAGAGAGAGAGAGAGAGAGAGAGAGAGAGAGAGAGAGAGAGAGATTTTGTTCTTTCCACCATTGAAAACTACAGGGACTATATTTGCCATGACTCCTGGTGCCGACAATGGGGAACATGAGTATAAATGTCATATGGATTTTAATTAATTTATGAAAATGTATGAAAGAATTTGAACAGTGAATAACCAGGAAGATGTATACCTATGAATAGTGCCTTAAGGTTCTCTGATGAAGAAAGACATACAATATAAAGGCTCTTGATAACATAGTATCAGAGATGAGAAAAGGAAAAAGTGGCATAAAATTTTAAAAGGAAACTTGTTTACAAATGAATGGATAGATAATAAGTTTATTTTTCAGCTATAGAAATTTGATGATCAATGAAATGAAGAGACAATAAATGAGGATAATTCATCACAGAGCTTGAGTTTTTATTCTGTATCTGAAGGTAAAGCTGACATGTAATGCTGAGCCATCGTGAAGGACAGATAACTCACCACACAAAGACTGACTTGTTGTGCTGTGCTCAAAGAAATAGATAAAAGAACTGTTTATTTCATTCTAGGAAACCAAATAATGGAGGTCCATGAATTCTATTGATAAAATTTATTTCAAAGAAAAAAATGAATCAGTTCAACTCCCTGGGCCAAAACAGGGCACATAGTGACTGGAAACCTTCCTATTTTACATGTGGAGAGAAAAGCTGTTATGAAGTGCTAAAGGAAGGGAGGATGCATTAATAGTGCATATAATGTGTATTAGATGTCTACAAAAATATACTACACTATAAAAACTCCTTCATTTTACATTTCTGGTTAAGACAGAGGTACATTTGAAAAGAAAAAGTATTTTATTTACATGCCCAGTTGAATTTTTCATTTGAAACTTGACTTTACTAATGGCAAAAATATAATTTCAAAACTCCTTTATCCATTAAAAAGTTAAAAGGACATTAAGAAGTAATAATAACCATCTCTCAGGTTATGTGAGTTACTGGTTACTGGGTATGTGGATATCAAATACAGATTGCCTCACATAATAGTATAGCATAGTGCGGTAGATGCATATAGTGTACAATTTTAATACACATGCCACATAAAACATTTCTAAACTACATTTCTTGGTAAATTTATTAAAAATATCATCTGTATATATTCAGTATTGGTGTACAGTTTTCCTCAAAATTTTATACTATGGTTGAAATTATGTAAGCAGAACCCATGGTTATTGAATACACTCTATTCTTGAAAGGATTACAGACTTTCTTAATGGGTCCATTTCCATTTAGGTTCACTTTCTCTGGTCAGTCATCACATACATTTTTTAGAGTTGTCTCAAAAGGAGTTAAATTGATTGTGTGAAATCCCTTATCAAATAACACAAACAATAACATTTAAAATTTATCTTACAAAATTAGAAACTTTTAATGAGCTATTAAAAATATAAAGGACACTTGACTTTTGTGTTACTTAAAAAATCTTTTTCATTACAGTCAGTTTTTAAAGAATTTCATTAAAATAGAAAGCCAAAGGTGAAGATATGTTCCTTTCTTTTATGACTATTCCATTCCTAGTCTAGAATATTTAACTCAATGGAAGATCACTAAATGTTCTCTGAAATATGCACACTTGTGTGGGCAAAATATTGAGCTACATGAAAAGCTTAAATAAGTATATAATTCCATAAATATGTCTAAGAATTAATTTTAACAAAAAAGCTTTCCTTTTACCAAGCCAATAAATATGATAAATATTCATCAGCCAATTAATATTCAATGAAAGGAATACAACAATAGTGCTCAAAGAACACAGTGAGATGTGGGGGGAATGGTGATGTACCTTTCAGGCCATCTTCCTTGATTAGACATTTGAGTCTATTCTGGAGTATAAAGTAGTTCAGAAGGAAGTCTGCTGACTTGGTGAGAGTAGAGAATTTTAAAAAGGAACCTAGGGTTTTCTTCATCATCAGAGGGAGATGCTTTAAGTGGAAAAGTACACAGTAGTGTCTGTGGCAGGGAAAATAAGATTCATTTCCTTTTTCTAAGCAATGGTGGTAAATAACATCCTGTATAGTATGAAAAACTGGAATCTTTGTCAGTCATTTCCAGTATCTCCTCAGCACCAACAAGCATGCCCACCACAGGAATGCCAGAAAGGGAAAGGGAAGGAGGAAATGAGAACTAAAAGCCAGCAACAGAATTTACAATATCTAGCACATATGAAATGAAATGTGAATGAAAATATGGTTCTCCTCCTTAGAAATTATTAAGGGTTTTACAATCAGAGTAAAGAGATATTGACTGAAACAATGGCACTTACAAACTGGGCTCTGCATGACCTTAAAATCAGATGCCCATGTGTCTCTGTCTAAATCCTAATAACTATAGTGCATCTCTCAACTCTCACCAGAGAAGTTTCTTCTTACAACAGATGGTGATTAACACGGAGACCTATAATTCATCAACAAGCAGAGAATAAGAGACTGTGGAGTGCTCAGTCTTAAGTGGGTTGTCTAAATCACATCCCTCCCTCAAAGCTATAGGGAGCATTGTAGAATAGGGAGTGGAAAGATTGCAAGAGTCAAAGGTGGTGGATGACCACAATGAGCAAACTGTTTTCTAGACATAGCAAGGTAGCTGAACTTATGAAGCCGTAGCATTTGTGACACCATGCACAATACCTGTGCAAACCAAACCAGACAACATTTCAGCCTGGAAGGGGAAGGGGACACAAAGTCCCAGCTCTAGCAGAGGAACTATTGGTAACTGTTAGCTGCTGGGAAGGAAGAGTCAATTTTCATTACCAATGTGATGCTGGGTATGTCAACATGCTCCAGGGGACAGACACATAACCAAGAGTGTTTGGAGAACATAGATTGGACTCAATAGGCTTTAAAAATAGAGAATAAGAAGTGGAGGTGTGCAAAGAACTGGAGGTGAATCTGAAAAGAAATGAGGAAGGAGATTGAATACGATCAGAATATATCATATGAAATTCTCAAAGAACCAATAAAATATTTTAAAACCAAGTAAACAGAAAAGGTGTTTTTCAGATTTTGCAATCGCCTCATTTGATCTTTTTTAATTTATAATAT
>NW_008355775.1:819461-829349 GCF_000622305.1 Nannospalax galili
TAATATTTTAATTTTTTTATTTTATTTTTTGAGCTTTTGTAGTTTTATACACCAGTTCTTAATCAAATTTATACCCTCTCCCCCATCCATGCCCCCCATTCCCCCACCAGCCCTCATGTATTCCACCATACACATTAAGTCCCATCTAGTAAAGCATTTGTACCCAGATGTGCTTCAGTGTAAATTTGTCCACCATAGTCTAGTCAACCCATCTAGAGATCATATGTAAGGCTTACTCTCCCTCATCCAGCATCAAAGACTCCAATAGTTCCCAGTCTAGGGCCGGCCATCCATTTCTGTCCTCCCCTCTGGGCCCTTTTTAAACTGAATTGGCATGGGTCCTGTGCTTGATGTCACTGTTGTCACAGGTTCACATGTGCAAACTTCCAGTGACCTTAAAGCCTCTGCTTCTCTGTGTTCATGAAGAAGCCCTGGCTTACAATCTTTCTGCCCTCTCTTCTGAAATGGTCCCTGAATTGTGTGTGGGTGAGGTTCTGTATAAGATTTCCATCCAAGGATGCACACTCTGCCTAATTTGATTTTCACAGCCATTGGATGTAGGCACTATCACATATCAAACATTGTTTTCTTTTCTAAAAATCAAGAAAATACCCAATTAAACTGAGTACCTTGTTTAAGGTTCTATGGCTAGTACATTAGTTAGCTGTTACCAAACTCATAATGTATGATGAACACAAACTCAGGAACTTAAAACCAAATATATTAGGGATTTTTTTCTTTCATTTCTTTCTCACTTATTTACTGCTTGATTCATTGAGCCCAGGGAGGCAGCTCCCCTTCCACTTTAGTTATTTGTACTTAATCTCAGGTAACATATGAGGTCAATCTGCCTTCCATGAAGTTTATTTAAGGCAAGTGGGATATGCATAGACTATCAACCATACTGTGCAAATGTTGGAAATTCCCTGTTAATATCATATTTGTTTGAATTATATTGGATAAAGAAAGTTACAGAGTCAGTCTAATTATTCAAATGCACACTTCCTAAGGAATGCTCTCCTCATATTCCAAAGCATTATCACAACTTCTGGTTGTGGCTGGATATGGGAGGTTCTAGCCTGAATAGTATTATCTTCAAAGATATTAGGAAGAATGCAAATTGAGGGAAATCTACAGTGAGTTATCTAAATATGTTTCTGAACCACCTATTTGACTACCAGATATACATTTATAAATATAGATCTGCATTAAGTAATAGTTATGAAACTTCAGGGAATCATTACAAGCATCGCTAAAATAGAAGTGAAATGACATTCTTGTAAAGTTGCCTGATTAGTAACCTCATATTTTATTATAGTACAAAGAGCACAACCTCATAGCTTTTCAATCATGGTGCATATTATTATTTCTTATGTTTGAAATTGAAGATTATAATTTTTAGTAAAATGAAGTGTTTGCACCATTACAGAAGAAGTCATTCTTCTGATTATGAGTCATCTATTACCAGGACCAAAATAGTGTCAGAAAAAAGTGCAGGTTGGCCTGAAGGTAATCATTTACTCAGAGCATTCTAGGTAGTCTAAAATAAAACCTGCATGGTGCCAGGAACATAATTTTTATTCTTCACACATATGAATCAGTGTCTAGTTTCGTGTGTCTAGAGCCATACCCAGGACAAGGTTGCTTTCTCCTGTTTGCAATGATCATGCCATGAAAATATCACATATATAAAATTAATTTGTAATTAATTTTGGTCACCCTATAATAAATACAGTTTTTTGTTATTTATCTATGCTTATAATTTGAGAGTATATCCATCATTTGGACTTCCTTGCAGGAAATACTCAATTCAGTTGTGTCCTACACAGAAATTAAGATTTTCACTCCCTCCTTTTTTCTCCATGCCCTCACATGGTGACAGTTTCTCTCTGATGTTTGGAAAAGCTTATCCACGATGCCTGCAAAGAGCAAGCATTTCAAACACTGATCTAAAAAGGCTAATTCAAGATGTCTTTGATTATCTGTACAAATCTTAACATCTCATGTTTTACAAGAAGACAATCGCAGCCTATTAATCAAAACTTCTCAATGAATTATTAAAGGGCAGCTAGCCAAAGTTCAGGCTTGAAGAACATTTCGAGTGTGATTGGTGAAACGTAGGCTGGAATTTGTCACTGACTTGGTATTCTTGTGCAATGAACAACCTCTGCATATCATCCAACACCCTGTAGATTAGAATATGTAGTTTAAGCACACATTCTAAGCAAAAACTGTGTTGGATTTTCAATTCTATTACTCTTTCTCTTTTGAATTGCTTTTAAAAATACTAATTGAAGAGTTAAGAGATGAGATCTCATTTCAAAGGAGAACAAGAAAATATATCCATACCATTCCATTTTAAAACTGTACTTTATTATTGAATGGAAATAAAATTATAGTAAATTGTTATTTTTATGGTGATATTTCTCAGATAAATTAATGATTAAATATATTCGATATACGATGCTGTGATGCATCTTGTGGAACTTGGTTTGGTTCTGTGTGGTCTACTCTCTTCACCTTTCCAATTTTTATCAATATCTCCTCTTAATCAATTGTGTATGTTATTGTTTTCCTTTGTCAGCCTCACTGCCTTGGTCTAGATGTTCATTTTTGCCTCTGGATTATGTAATCCTAGTTCTGCCTCCTGTCATTCATTCTTTATACTGTTCCAATGGGCACCTTTATACAGCAGATAGCCTCCCTTCTGAATCTTTTGGTAAGAGATCCATGTCCCACACAGAGTAAACTAGTCCTGAATGAGTATTCCACATAAAACTCCTAATGGTCAGATTCTCATTTACTGTCCCACTCTCATGATCTCTCTTCTCGTAATTACTTACAGGATCAAAATGTGCATCTTCCGTATATCTGTTCGCCTTTGAATATGCTGGTCCCACTACTTCAATGTTGCACTCTGGTTCCTCATGCACTTTTATCCAGTTCCCCCACTTCTGTGAGCTGAATGTCTCTGTAACTTTATTTGTTGAAACATAACTGCCGTATGAGAATGTATTGTTGTCTTTTCTATATTTTATGATAAAACGCCATGAAAAAGGCAACTTGTAGAGGAAAGAGGTTTTGGGACTTCTACGGGGATGAGTTCCCCATCATGATGGGGAAGCACTGCAGCATGGGCAGCCATAGCAGAAAGCTGAGAACTCACATCTTCAAGCATGGGTAGGAGCTGAAAGACAGTAGGTTGAAAGTGGGCCAAGGTTATGAAATTTCAAAGCCCTCCCCCAGTGATCTGCGTCATCCGGCAAGGTTACACTTCTTAAACCTCCACAAAGAACACCACAAACTGAGAACCATCTACCGGGTGTTCAAATGCTTGAACCAGATAAAGTTAAAAGATGAGGTTTTTAGGAGTTGATTAAATTTTGAGAACAGGGGACTTAGGTATCTCAGTGTTAGAACACTTGCTTAGCATGCAAGAGGCCCATAACTTAATCACTGGTAACAGGAAAATACATGAAGCAACAACATAAAAAATTAAAGGGTAAAAAATATTAGGGCAGAATGCTTTCAATGACTTTATGATCTCATAGTGCATGCAGGGGCGACATTGTCCACCTTTATTAAGCTTCTTACCATGAGGACATACAAGGAGGATATCATTAATGAGCAAGAAGATAAATCCTCACTACTCTTTGAATCAGTCATTGGCTTGATCATGGATTTGCCATCATTCAAGAATATGAGAAGTAAATGTCTGTTTTTTTCATAAACTATCCAGTGTTATCTGTTACAGCAGCACAAATTGACTAAAGAAAACTCAGCAATTTTCTTCCTCGGCCTTTTCTTTCCAAGACATGCACCTTCACTCTGTTTATAATATGAATGTCTTGTGTATTGCAATTACCTGTCTTTACTAGTCACACTTTCTATTTGATTGTTCATACACTGAGTAGAAAACCTGAGCTGTAGCTTTTGATATAGACTCAAATGTCTTAAAGTGTGACTCTAAAGATTTTTTACACAAGTGATTTCAAACAAATGACAAGACTGAACACTTTCAATACCCAGAATTCCACTGGCCTTTCAGCATGCATATCCAACCTAAAAGAGAAATAACCTATGGGGTAAAATGGAGGGTGATATCATTCTGAAAACAGAAGGAAAAAAAATAGTCTTGCAACAGGAGGATAGGCAGGAGAAGAAACCAGACATCAGGGATGAATTAAATGGATAGAATGCCTGCAAATTCCTGGCCAGGGAAAGAGAAGGAGAAAATGCATAATAATTGGAAAAAAATTAAACACAAAGAGATGTAGAAAGGGTTAGAATACTCAGGGTAAACATTGACTATATGGGCAGTCCAAAACCAGAAAACATAAGCAACTTCACAAATGGAAAACCCAAGGTTCACAGTTACCACACTGTTGGAAATGTGGTAGTTACAACCATGTGGCCTGAAAGATGTAAGGAAAGCTTGCTGTAACAGATTATTAAACTGTACTATCACGTCATGCAATTTAGAACTGAAAGAGGAAAATGTGATTATTTTTTACAGAAAGATCTGAAATTTGATTGCAACTGTATTACCAATGGAATGGAATATGAATATGGTATATTGTACTTTTGGTTTGTTCTCTAATACACGTCCTTGTCTGCAAGCACAGCAGAAGATCAAGCTCTTGACACCTGGGTATGAATGACATTATGAAGGAGCACAACATGAGAGACAGTGTGCATAGGTAAGGTACAGTGGTGCCTGAAGTCAGTCCCATGATGATGTCCTTTACCATAGTAGCACTTTAACGATGCCAAGCTTTATGTGGTATGTAGAAGAGGGAAGAGAACCAATTAGCCTCCCAGGGAGTAATAGTTCCTAAGCTCAGGGCCAAGATGTAGAAAAAACTGCTGACTTGAACTCCATCAGTGTCATGGCAGGCTGATGGTGTGGGCAAGGGGCTTCAGGACTTAGGAAGGAGAAGAGACTAGTGTTACTTTTCCACATTCCCCTATTTTGATCTTTTGCATACACTCATTTTCCCACTTTCACTTTGTTCTGTTTTCTCACAGTCAAGAGGCTTTTGGTCCTGTGTTTAACATTTCTAATTTATTAATCAATAATCAAGGTCATTCATTTTAAAAATTGGTCAGTGTGTCTCATAAGTGTCACATTCTTTACAAGTACATTTTAAAGACTAAGCTGAACTGTGGGTCAGCAGTTACAACTGTCTGGCAGCTCAGCAATTGAGTGCTGATCAGTAGTATTGTTCATATTGTGAAGTAATTTTGCACATGATAGATAGTTCATATACTACAAAGGAATTGCCATTTGTTATATGAATATATCTAAAAATGTCCATTTTAATAAATTCTGCAGGAAAAATGTCCCAAACACAATGTCTCCCTCTGAAATCATGTCAGGTTATAAAGATAAGGGCAGGCAGTTAACACTGGCTTACCTAAGAGTTAGGAACAGCATTTTGTGTGTGTGTGTGTGTGTGTGAGAGAGAGAGAGAGAGAGAGAGAGAGAGAGAGAGAGAGAGATGAATCTCATATCTTTCCAAGGTAGAATTATAATTTTTATTTGTCTGAAGAGAAAGCTTATATTAGAGAAGTTAAAACAATTTGTTCTCAAGTATAAAGGACATAGCAGAAATTTTTTTGACTTTTAGACATGAGCCTCACCTGTGAACTGATATGCTTACACAAGAAAACCATACGCCAGTCAATGAAGTAATCATTTCATTGCATATTAGCCCACAAAGAAAGACAGAACCTATTTTCCCACTGTGGCTCCCTGCTTTGTGCTGATGGAGACAGCAAGTGCTCCAGTTGCAGAATGGACTTCTCATGGCAGTCCTAGCCTGCAGGGCCTCTCTCAGTACAACTCTTTCTTATTTCACAGGGCATTTAAGACCTTGCTAGTATTCACAATGACCCAGAACCAGTTGATGGCTATTCTTAACAGGACATTGAAAGGACTTCTCAATTTTGGTATAACTTAAAGGATTGTAAAGTTAGAATCTCAAACAACAAGTAATTATGATGAATTCTTGTAAAATTATTTAACATATTTCATTGATTTTATGTTCTCTGATTTGAAGAACAGTGATAAAAAGGATTTGAGATCTTTTCACATAATATAACATTTTATTATACAAAAAAAATCCTGTGAACAAAATGTTCATCAGTTAATTAGAATGCTTTGAAAAGTAATATCTATTTAAAGAAGAAATTATTTTAAGAAGATAGTGATAAAAAGATATTTCAAGCAAAAGATAAAGAAAAATATGGCTTTGAAAGTGTCATTAAAAATAACGGTACTTCCTGGTCATGAAGAGACTTTAGCCCAATGTTTTTATTGTTTGTTTCCAAGAATGTAAGAGTCACTCAAGAAATATAAGCTAAATTAATCTTGGGCAAAAGAAGACAAGGAATTGAAAGCCACACAGTGAAATGCACAGTGAGCCAGGACAAATTTTCAACAAATTCTGTAAGAGGATGCTTGAGTTTAAAATAAAAATATCAACAATGATATCTTGATCTCTAAGAAAAATTGTGCTTTTTCAACTTCATTCTGACTATTTGAAGAGTAAAATACTTCATTCCCTCCACAAGGTGATTATATGAATATCCGTTTAAGATACAAATCATCAATATAGAGTAACACTTGCCTTTGTTCTTCTGCAGCATACCATACCCTTGTAATTTAGAAGTTTTGGTCTTTTCCTCATTTCTCCAAATATCTAACATGCTAGGTACTTGGTTTTTTGTGTTTTTCTATATTTAATCTGCCAAAGCTCAGCAATTATTTCTGCACATATGTTATACATCTGTACTTATAAACATTCATATGTATTCAGGTACTCATGCATGTGTACAAATGTGTGTGAGGAGGAAGGTTTCAGCTTTGGAAATCCTCAGGAGCCATCCTTCATGCTGTGTGTGTGTGTGTGTGTGTGTGTGTGTGTCTATGTGTTATTGTTTTCATTGCCATTTTTCAGGGATACTCTCATTAGCCTAGAGCTCACCAAGTCACCTAAACTGGCTGGTCATTGAGTCCAAGAAACTCGCCTGTCTCTAAATCACCAGAAGAGTACTCATTCATCACCATACCAGTTTTTCTACATGAGTTATGGAGCCTAAACTCAGGTCCCAGTGCTTTCATGGCCAGTACTTTACCAACTGAACCATCTCTCCAGCACTCAAGAATTCTTCTAAATGCAAAATCTAAATATAATGTTTTTGGTGTTTATTAATTATATTTAAGGTAAAATTGTTTCTATTTATAATGCTATAGTAGAAAGAATATGCTGGTGTAATATTTATAGATGCTAATATTGTAATTTATTATTAACTTATAGCTAGATTAATTAATGAAAAATATTACAAGATTAAAAAGCAAAACAATGAAAAACTTTGGAATGAAAGAATTGCATGTTACTACAAAAACCCCTGTATCCAGTTATTTATTACTTTATGACACAGAAATTTATCTTTCAGTTCCAAACAAAGCTTTCATTGCATTTGTGCTTTTAATATTTAGTTAATTTGCTGTTTTTTGGAAAACTAGCACAATTCTTTTAACATTTGTATTCCAGTGTCCTAGAACTGCTTTCTACAAAACTTTCTCAGTGTTCAGTTAAAAGAGTTTTAATTGTTTAATAGGAACATGTTAATTATAATTTTTAGTATATTTTAATTGAATTTTTGTGCATTTCACACACAACATCTTAATCATCTTTATGCCCCCTTCCCCATCAGCAACCCCCCCCATAGCTCCCCTCCGCACTGTCTTCATTTAAGGCCTATCATCAAGTAAGTGTCCCTCAGACATCCCTTAGTGCCAGTTCATCCACTGCAGTCCACTCAGTCTATCTAGAGTCACTCCCTTAAAGAAAATCAGCTCTTTCTCAATCTGCAGTATTCAGCTGCCCGATAGTATGCCAGTTATCACTCATTAAAGTAGCTTCTTCTGCAACAGATGTTTCTAAATGTCACATACCTCGTGTATAACATATGAACTGTATTTATTCTTTACTGGGAAGTTTGGATGATTAAAGTTGAATATTGACAGCACATTATAAGTTCCAGATTTGAGTATAGAGAATTATAAGCTAATTACAGTTTAGAATACATTTTATTAAATAGCACAGTGCTATTGAGGTCTTAGCTCATATTGATGTTCAGCTTCATAAGGAGCCATGGGGTTACTTTTCCAGGGGTCTTTTGGTATCACACTTTTCATGATCAGTGACATATGCCCCTAGTACTCCTTCAGTGCCACTCTTTCTGGATCCTCCTGCAAGGGCCTTGCAGATGTCAACAGCTATCATCTTGACAGATCTGCTCTGTGCATGGAAGGCAGAGGACTGATTCCAACTCCAGCAAGGAAGATTGGTTCCTGAGCATGTGAAATTTTGAACTGAAAGCTAAAATTCTATAATCAGAACTTTATATTGAAACATGAAATATCTTTCACCCAAGTTAGAAAACTAACTTCTTCAGTACTCAGTTCATTTTACTTTCTTAGAATGAACCTACTATGAGACTTTTCATTCTATCCATTAGACAATACCTTCAACACACTGTATTGAGAAGATTTCAGTGAATTGTTTAAGAGGAGAAATAATTCAATAATTTCCTAGACCACACGCAAGCCAAGTTTACTTTTTTAGTAATCAAATATTTATTGATAATACACTGATCCAGGTATGATTATATATAGAAGGCATCAAAACATGAGTAGCATCTGTACATAAATTGATCTTACTATTAAAAAACAAGGAAACATTTATTTAACAGTTCTCTTTGGAAAACCTTTTAGAGACAGCTCTCAGTAGGAAAATAAATGTAAATAAACAGTATATAAGTTGTTGTAAGGGTTGAAACTCATATCCCTTCCCAATCTACTTTTCATTGCTTCATAAAATTCTAGACTAGGAGCATTGAATCATGTGTGGCTTATTTCTTTCAGGTTACTGCAATGCTGCTCCAGCATAGACGGTGGGGAGGTGTTGACCATAATGCAAACTTGTAGGAATGCCAGAATAGAGACTTGTAGGGTCTCTATTTATCTAAATATTCAGAATAAATGAAAAGTTCGATTGTAAACAAAGAAAAATCAAATAAAAATTTAAAATAATAAGTTGGCTACTTTTTTTTTATAAGATTGCAACTTCATCTAGGCCATGTTTTTATTTGACATTACTCATTCAAGGCAGATAAAGATAGCTAACTGTGAGGAAATGTTATAAATAAGAACTTTTTTTCTTTTCATTTTTTCCCTAAAGTAATAGACATGACTGATTGTATATTAAAAACATAACTTTAATGTACTTAAGATATGTCACACACAAATACAAGAACTGTAATTACACTAATTTTACCATAATAATTATGTGAACTACATTCCATTTCTGTTCTTTTAAAGAGTTTGCTATCTTAAAGGAGAAAATCTGCTCATAGGAAAGTGCAGTTTTTCTACTTTAAACATTGTAAAGAACCTGCCTGAGCCCTTTCTGTCTGAATTATTTGCACCCTTAAGCACAAACATGATGGTGAGATTTCTCAGGAAGTCTTTTTGGCGGTTCAGTATAGTCTGTACTGTAGCCTGATGACTACTATGTTAATACCACTTGTTTGTTGCTATCTGAGCAAATGGAGGATGTAGGCTGCTGGCTGATGGGTTTCTGATTCCAACTGTTCTTAGCCAGTCTCAGAACTCAACCTTCTGTATTCTTCAAAAGGACAAAGCATCTAGTTATTCCGCAAGAGATGGGTGGCTTAGTGGCACTGTAGCTTTCTCTGCTTATCTCACTTGTACTCAGTATTTCACAGTATTTTACACTGAATTAGTTATTTGCAGGCTACTTCTAGAATTTGGTATTTATAATATATGTCTCTGGAAAAGTATGTCCTCGCTTTCTA
>NW_008355775.1:829362-864906 GCF_000622305.1 Nannospalax galili
TATATGATAGATATTTTAGTATTTAAACTATATACCCAGGGCTGGAGGGATAGCACAGCCATTAAAGGCTAAGGCTAACAACCAAAACATAAATAGATATCTGAAAATTAGTGAGATGATAACATCCTGACAGCCCAAATTAAGTTTGTTCTATAAGTCTCAGTATTTTGTTTCAAAATTATAAATAATATATTTTGTCCACCCCTCCTAATATTTTCTAATCTCTGTTTTCTTGAGGAAAGGATTAATCCATTTATTTATTTACTTATTTATTTTTGAGAACTTCATATGATAGCACACAGTATTTATATCATATCAACCTCTCCGTCTCCCAATTCCAACTTTTCCTATGTTGCTCTTCATATAACTTCTTATCAAATTCATGTCATCCTAGTCTGTAATTACATAGACAAACAGAGAAATAAATGAAGAAAGAAAGAAGTCATATATATATAATATATAAATAAATATATATATATGGTATACCTATGACTTTAATCCAGTTAGAGTTATCCTTTGTACACGGATTTAAAGCTGACTACTTGTGTATAGGCTATCAGGGGAATGGTTTCCAAAGAAAAGGGGCTGTTCCTCTCTTTGATGTAATTACTGAAAAAGAGGGAAGTTGTTCCATTTCTTTGATGTTTGTTTTCTATATGACAGAGTTTTTGGCCCCTATTTCCTGCAATACTTTTGTTGCATTGGGTAGATATTTTATAACAATAGATTAAAATTCTTACCTCGTTTCTTTTTGTTCACATTTTCTAGCTCTCTTTGGTTAAGACTGGAGATTGCCTTAATAGTCTCTAATTTTTATACTGTAATTTGAAATTTTACATGATTAGATTCAATTCCATACAATACTTTATTTATAATTTACTCCTTAATCTTTTCAGTTTTTGTGTCAAAAAACTTTGTATTTGTGTATTACAGGCCTGCAAACATAAACTGTTAACTATTTTAAAAGCATTAACTCCCTAAATTACTTATTAACCAAAATGTGGAGTTACAAATTATGTTAAACTATCATCTTTTATAGTAGCAATTGCTTTATAATATCTAGTCTTCTAAAATCTGCAGAGACAAAAATACACTATTTTCTATTGTTTGAGAATTTCATTCATGCACAATATAGCTTTTATCAAATTCATCACCATTACCTCTCCTCTAACTCCTCCCATATACCAATCACCACTTTTTTCTCCAAAATTCATATACTATTTTTTTAATTCACTGAGTAAACTTAGTGTTTCCAGTGTGAACACAGACGTGGGACCATTCACTGCAGCAGACCCAGCCCATTTGGGGGTCACATTCTTGAAATAAACTGACTCTCTTCCTCAGTAGCCATCAGTTGCCAATAGCTCCTCTAAGGGTAGAACTTCATGAGCTCCTCCGGCATCTATGCTGGCTGAGCTTTTGGCTGACTTGATCTTTTGCAGGCCTTGTGCATATAGTTACACCCTCTGTGATTAAATGTGTGCCACAGCCCTTTTCTGTCTTAGAAACAGTACCTTAGCAGTCCTCCACTTCCTCTGGTTCATACAATATTCCCACTGACTCTTCTGCAATGAGTCCTGAACTTTGGTGGGAGGGATGCAACATAGATCTTCCATTTAGGGCTGGGCACTGCACAGTCTCCTATTCTCTTCCTGTTGGTTAATCGGTTATGAGTCTATCAGTTTCTATAAAGAGGCTTCACTGATTAGAGGTGAGAGGTACACCAATCCATGGATATAAATATTTAGAGGGCAGCTCAATATTATGTTCATTTAGCAGAATAATAGGCTTATGACCTACCCAGCCATGGGTTCTTGACCTAGTTAACAGGCATGAGTTTAATCTTGTGGAGCAAATTTTCAATCCAAATCAAAAACAGCTGTTTACTTCCACAACACACTTGCCACTGTTTCATCAATGGGCACATGTCGTCAGGCTAGTCATTATTATAGTTGAAAGGGTCCACAGCTGGGTTAGACTGTTGATTATTCTTTTTCCCCTGTAGTGTGCAGGGCAGCTTCAAGTACTAGAAAATTTTTCCAGTAGGGATAAAGAATCTGTGTCAGTACTAGATTAATTTCTCCACCTCCTATGACTCAAGTACGAAGCGTCTTCAACAATGAGTCTACCATCAAGTTTTAGAAGGTAACCAAGTGCACTGGCAATAGTTTGTAATATTTTGGAGGTCTATGAACCCCACTGATCAACAACTCAAAACTAGGTAACCCACATTTGACACTGTTTTGTCTTTGTTTTTATAGCCTAAGGCATCAGGGAAAAGTTTAATCTCCCCATAGGGTAATTCCACTGAAAGTCTTTATACAGGAAGCTTCTACAATAGTAAGTTTCTGTATGGTTTTTTTCAAAGATCTTTGGTGTTAATTACCCTTCTAATGGCTCCTGTATTTACTTTTATTGATGTCTTTTTCTAATAGGCTTAAGTTACCATCTACTCTCCTCTCCTTTCACCGTCCAGGGAGCCTTGAATATTCCTTCCAGCACAAAACTCATAATAATGAAATTCCCAACTTAAAAAAATAATTCATTTACTTGAGAATGTATGTATGTACGTACGTATGTATGTATGTATGTATGTATGTATATACGTATGTACACTTGTGGAGATTAGAAAACAACTTGTGGGACTCAGTTATACTTTTCCTCCATGTGGATCTTATGAATCATATTCAGGACATCCATCCTGGTGGCAAATGGCTTTACCTACTGAGCCATCTCTGTGGCACTCCAACTTTTATTTTTCTGGAAGTGCATTAGTATCTTCTTTACTTTGAGGGACAGTTTTATTAGACTCAAGATATTTGCTTAACAGAAAAAAATATATATAAATGCATATATTATAAGCACACACACATGTGTGTGACTTTTTATTTTGAGAGTATCTCACTGTAACCCAAGACGTCTTAGAACTCACTATGTAGCCAAAATTGATCACAACTCATGGCAAGTCTTCTGATTCAGCCTCCTAAGTGCTGGAAGTACAAACAGAGCCATCATGCTGTTTTTATTTTTTTAAATATGAACTAAATTTTAGAACTTTTCTTAATAGTACTGAGAATTAAACTTAAGGCCTCTTACATGCTAGGCAATCACCTCACCACTTAGCCATATCCCCAGCCCTCTTTCTGCTGTTTGAAAATGTATGTGCATTGTTTCCTGGCCTGCTTATTCCTAACCTTTCTTTCTGATGAGAAATCTTGTAACTCTCATTGAGGACTTCCATTTTCTATTATGATAACACTGAAGACAAGATAATTTAAGAAGAAAGGAGATTTATTTGGGCTCATAGAGCATGACAATAGCATTTACTTGGATTCTGGTTAGGGCCTCATACTGCCCTATTCAAGGCAGAAAAAAAGTTGAAAAGCAAATATGTGTACACAGAGAGTTCAGAACAAGAAGACTAACCATGCTTTGAAACAGTGAAATCTCACAGTTCAAAGCCAGGACATCTACATCAACCCTTGAATGAGGATGGACCTTCAATAACCTAAATACCTCTTAAAGCACCATCATACTGAGAACCCACTGCCACCATGAGCTTAGGGAAACACACAGGATATTCAAGCCTTAACAATTTTCCTGTGGCAAGCTACTTTTCTATTATTTCTTCGGAATTATTTCTTTGCTCTCATCTTTTATAATTTGATTATAATGGTATCATTTTCTTTGAAATTGTCTTAACTATAATTTGTTGAGTTTATTCGATTATTTTATTTGGGTTATTAAATTTGACACGTTTTCGGTATTTTGTTCAAATATTACCTTTGTCCTCATGGCTTTCTCTCCTCTTTCCAATATTTTACAATGTTTGTATTGATGTGCACTGTATGTGCCCCACAGGATCTGTTTCCTTTCTTTAATCTCCCTCTCTTTTTCTCCTCCAGCTTCAGCTGTTTGAATGGTGTTTCTCATTCCCTCATCTGAGTGCTCAGATCTGTCTAAGAATGTCTGGCTTTTTATCGCATCTCCGTGCTTTTCACCTCCAGAAGTTCTTTTTGATGCCTTGAGGATTTCTTTTTGTTCAAATTTCATGTCCTTGACTCTCTCCACCTTCTCCTTTAGTTGTCTGATGATCTTCAAGGTGGTTCTTTTAAGGTCTTTGTCTAGAATAACTCTTGTACTCAGGGGTGGTGTTTGTTCCCTTATACTTTTCCTTTAAGACGGTCATACGTTTCTGTTTCGTTGAATGATGTGATTTTTGTTGTTGAAACTGGACGTTCGGGAGGTTTTGTGTGGACAGCCTGGCAGTCAGAACTTCGTCTCCGCGTCTTCTCCCACTGCTACTCCCAGCTGTCTCTGTGCCAAGAACCAGGCTACGGTACAAGGTTTCCATATAGCCTTTCTGAGCCAGTAACTTACCTTGAGCATACAGTGTCCTTCTAAAGGTGAATATTTTAGTTTTTAATTTCTAAATCCTAAAGAGGGAAAAAATATAAAAATTAGAGTGGAAGGTAGGGAAGAGTCATGATCTTTTAAATGCAGAGGGAATCATTTCCACCCTAAGGAAAAATGCTTGCAGCAATGGAGTGGGAGGTAGCGTGACTGACATCGTGTTTATGTGCTCTTTCACCAGTAATCAATAACCAGAACAAATACTTACGGGATGCGGACATAGGGTTCTCTTAAGTTACCCTTGCAGCTGTGTCTTCTGTGTAAGCTGGTCTCCTGTTGCTTGCATGGGGTTAAGGGTGGAGATCTGTAGTTGCTAGTGTTTCAAGAGCTGAGATTTACCTCTCAAGCTTCCTATAAGTTGTAAATCTTCAGTAGATTACAGAGCTCCAAATGTATCAGACTCCTGCTAGTGTGGCTATTTTCTACATGTGGAGACAGAGAATGCTCCCTCATTCCCTATCTCTCCAGATCCTTCTCAAAATCTTGGTGGGTTTTTTCTTCCTTTTCTTTATCTTTTATTTCCCTGATCAACACTGGAGAGAACTTTAGGGAAGAAACTTTTACTTTGGCCTACAGTTTCTGTCCAGGGTTAACTGGCTCCTCTTTTCTGAATCATGGGGAAGAAGCATATCATAGAACACTGACAGAAGAACATATTAGAACGGAGTTGCTCACCGCATGCTGTTAGGAAGCACAAAGGAACAACTCAAAGGGGCCAAGACAAGTTAAACTGTTCGGAGGCATGTCCCTCATCAACAACCTCCTTCAAATAGGCTCCAACTGCCACAGTTCTACTATATCCCTGTATTCTATTCAAATTTTTAATCCACACAGTTTTAAACTGTCAACCCCTGCTTATACACTCATCTCTTGAAAGGCCCTGACAGGCATATGCAGAGATATGCTATACTAATCTCTTAGGTTTCTCTTAATCCAGTCTAATGAAGGTCATAGTTAATTCTCACACTATCCCATTTTCAATGGGAATAATTGAAAACAGAAAACACTGAAACATATTTTTCAGGAACTACATATATTTATAACCTAAATTATACCCTATAAACTTACCCTTCAAAGCTAAAGAGAAAGTCAAGATATCTTCAGAACAAGAGAAGCTGAGAGAATTCAACAATTGACATAAAATCTAGAAAACTTTCTAAGTATGTGTTTCCAGGAGAGGGAAAATAATCATGTAAGGAAAGCTTAATAAACAAATAGTAAGTAAAGAAAAAAAAGGTATGCATGTAGGAAAATCCAACAATGTTAATATTATAAAATAAGGTGCACAATCTCTTTTGCATTAAAAATATATTAAAAACAAAGCCTTTCAAATAAATTATTTTTGTCTAGAATTAGACTATTATATTATAGGTAGAGGTTTAAGGTACATGTTATTATTTTGAAAATTAATAAGCATGTCCATTAACACTGAGGAAAATATTGATTTTCATATTTCTGGCCAGCTAAATTACCACCTCTATAGTAATAGTTAATATAATATGTGCATAGATTCGAAAATAACAGTGAATTTATTGAAGATTGAGAAAATCTTTGTCATTATATAAAATGGAAAAATTTGAGCAGCAAAAATTTCTTAGCAAAAGTATGACAAATTTTATCCAAATTGAGCCCAAATATTTGGTCATCTCAGTCAATGTGAATGAACTATAATTCAAAGAGAAGATTTTTGAGTAAAATAATGAAACAGAATGTTTATAGGAAAATGATCAAATCTATGGATGCAAAATGTTGAAAGTATAATGATCAAAAAAGGAAAATCAGAGATGGCTATGGTGGTACACACCTTTAACCCCAGCACTCAGGAGGCAGAGGCAGGCAGATCTTTCTGAGATCAAGGCCAGGCTGGTTTATGTAGAAAGTTTATAGAGAATACATTTTCCACTTCTGTCAGTGTGGAGGACCAGTCTTCTCAGAGAGGGCCAGATGCCTTGGAGCTATAAATGGTGGAGTTAAAATCTAAGTTTCAGGCTAGTTGGGGCACAGGGAGATCCTGTTTGAAAAAAACAAAACACACAATTTTTTTAACTTAAAAGATTTGTTACAAAAGAAGAATCAACAAATACAAAACTGAAGCAATTTTTAAATTACACAAATTAGATGTAGAAGAATATAGACACCAATAGAAAATGATTGTTATTAAACATAAAAAGTTTAAATAATCTCTGCAAGTATTTCAGATATTATTTTAAGGTTTAATATAATGACCAGATTTTCAAAGCGTGAGCTAAATGCCACTATAAGAAAACATAACGTGGGGCTGGAGAGACAGCTGAGCAGTTAAGAGCACTGGCTGCTCTTGCAGAAGATCTGGTTTCAAATCTGAGCACCTACATGGTGACTAACAACCACCTGTAACTCTAGTTCCAGGGAATCCAACACCCTCTTCTGTCCTGCATGATATGGGTGCACTTATATACATGCAGGCAATACACTACACATAAAATAAAAATAATTAAATCAAAAAAGTTAAAGAAAGCATGTTCTCCTCATTTCTCTTTCAGTATTTCCCTAATTTCCTTCTAATTATTTTTGACTATTCTTGTTTTTATTGGCTTTTCAGTGGATTTTGGGAAGTGTACTTTCTAAGAAATTGTCCGTTTTTATACTGTTTGACAGTATTAAAAACATTATTTATGATGAAAAAGCGAAGTAGATGAAAGTTCCTTTTGTAAAGACTTTCTAACAAAATTTTCAAGAAAAGCCAGATTCATAGAAAATGGTGCCATTGTATTTATACACTGTTGTCTCTCTTCTTCTGTTGACACTGATCCACAGAAGAAAACTTTTGGAAGTTTGTTATTTCCTTTCATGCTTGATTAAAGATGACTTGGAGGCAGAGTTGTTAGTGCAGTCTGAGAGAATACATTTTCCACTTCTGTCAGCATGGAGGACAGGTCTTCTCAGAGAGGGCCGGTTGCCTTGGAGCTTTAAATGGTGGAGTTAAAAGATTCTAGAGCTACTTCAATTCTGACTCAGCCTCAGATTAGCTCTATTACCTGCATTGAGTCTCCAGATCTCAGTATCCATGTCCAATCAATAGGAACTGCTGAATAAATTATATTTGCTGTCCTTTCTCTTGGTGGGACCAGGAGTAATAGTGTCGAAGTTTCTATTGAAGTGCAGACACTGAACATTTGGATCTGAGGTGGAGCCTTTCTGTTTTTGCAACAAGCTTTCAGTTATGCCTATGTTGCTGGGTAGAAGTTTTTAACTAATGCACTTTCAATAGCAAAATATCTTTAAAGCATTCTTAAAATAATTTTTTGATCAGTAAACTTTATTTTCTCAAATTAAAAGATTCAATTTAAGAGAAAATGGCTTGCAGGCAACTTTTCTAGAAGCATTAATTACTGTAAATTCCTTTAATTGGCAGCTTGATATAGTTGATCTCACAGATACACAGAAATCAATGAAGTCTTCATCTATCTATTAAATTACAGCATGAAAGGAGGTGTAATGGTATAAGGAGAAAAAAATGAGGGACTGTGGATTTGGTTGTCATGAGACCTGTGTCTAATAGCACTTCCAAACCATTTGGTTATGATTTAAATTGCCTAAGTCTCAGGTTCTCTGGCTGAGTAGTTATGAGTTCATGATTTCCCTGCTTTACTCCCATCTTTAACTGATAGGACTGCACAGTTTTGAGGTAACTCATATATGAAATTCCAACTCACTTATGCATATCCTCAGCAGCCAAGTGCAGAGTGTGTTCAGGCAATTCTCAATCATTGAAAAACATAATGAGCTTAATTTATGAGTATAGATGCCTTGATTCATCAGATTAACAAGACCCAGATCAGTTGACCTGTTTTTAGAGTCATCACCAAACATCTGCCAAGCTAGTAAGTAAATAAAATAAACAATTATTTATCCATCATGAATATTTAGCAGCATCACATTTCCCATAACCTGTTTCCTGCCACTATTGTACAAAGAATAAAATTGAAAATACATTTATATTAAAACTAAGTTATTTGAACTCCTGGAAATAGTAGGATCAGAATAATAATTTTTCTTAGGATTTCTTTGATACCAAGGGTCCATTCCTCCAAAAGATTCAAGAAGCATAAATGTCTATAAAATTAGGAAGGCATTTTAAAGTTTATTATGTTGAAGACATCAAAAAATTTATGTGCTATAATGTTTTGTTTGGGATACTTTAGTCAAATTTTATTTTATGTATTTAAGATATTTCATATTATAGAACAGGAAAACTGGTGGGAAGTATTAAATGGTGACAATTTATCTCCAAAATGTTTGGGAAGGAAGATTGATATTCTTTCCTGCAAAGGTAAATTGGAGCCATAATTTTAGTAAGGTGAAATTTATGAAATTTAAGATATATTTTAGGTTACATATCTGTACATTTGAATTGATGTTAAGAATTCCCAATAGCTTAGAGTAGGTTTCCTTCAGTGCATTCATTACCGTGATAGTCAAAAGCTAAATTCAGAAGCAAAAAGAACAAACATTTGGGCATGAAGATAAAGCATATGTTCCTATCACCATTAGGGATATCACCACTGGCAGAGTGAGTCAGCATTGTGATGGGCCTGCCTGCTGTTCTCGGCCACTCTCTACCTTTGGAGCATTTCAATCATCATGTCCTAGCTGAATTCCCATCTGATTGTCATTTTGGCTAACCATTCATTTCTCTACTTCAGATCCTGACTAAATGGTACTCGCCCTATGGTCTTTAAACTTTTAGTATACAGACCTGTTCTAAGTATCTACAATTTGGTCACCAATTTATTATTTTCTTGGAACTTTAAGAAATATGGTACCTCACTAACAGTAACAACTTTGATTGATGGGTCCTGATATGACCTGGATATTCTGAGATTTAGAATCTGAGTAACTAATGTGGAATTGTGACCTGAGGAAATGTACCAGGTTGTCTACCACTCAGTTTATTGCACAAAATACTCTTTAGGTAGATATTATTTTGATTGCAGAGACAAAGAAATCGCATATCAAAAAAGATGGGCTTACTAGCCTACAATAACACTAACATTATCCTAACACATGGTAGCCACAAGATTCTATCCAACGTTTAAATTATAGCTGGCTTGCTCCTCTTATATTTGAAATAGGCTTCTTTCTGTGTTGTGCGAATGAGATTTTTCAGAAAAGCTACTGAAGAGTCTCTCCTCTCGCATTCTCTTTTTGATTTTTTGCTGCGCCAAGCAGTGTTAAAATAATAATCTTCATAGAAATTTAAAGAAACATTACTTGCAAAACAAACTTCCTGCACCTAATATAGCAATATTTGTTTTCCTCATTACTTTAATATGGAAATACAGTGCTTCATTTGAATTTAAATTGGTCTGTTCTTTTAAGCTAACAGTGCAAAGATATTTATTTGATACTTTATTTGTTAACAAGAAATCATGACCCGAGTATGGTTTTGCATGCCTGTCACCCTAGTGCTCTGGAAGTAGAGGCAAGATTGAGTCTAGACTACATGAGCATATTTCAACACACACAGAGAGAGAGAGAGAGAGAGAGAGAGAGAGAGAGAGAGAGAGAGAGAGAGAAAGAGAGAATTCTAACATGACCCTTTTAATTTTAGCTGTACATTTGAAAAATACATATATTTAATACATGCAATATATGTGGACCCTGCAATAAATTCCACACCTTTGATATTACTAATTCAGACAGCATTGTGTCAGTAACAGGCTGTCAGTCAAAGCATTTCTACCTCTTTTTAAAATTTCTCTTTCATAGTAAGCTGACAATATTTCAATACTATATTTGATATTTGCTTTAAATTATGAACTTCCTTCCCCTATCCTCTATCCTGGTTACTGTCCATATTTACATTATCTCCTTGTTGAGTAAGGAACATCATAACTTATAAAGAGGAGAAACCTGATGGATTATGTTGTGCACAGCCGACAAAAGGAAGAACTTAATAGCAAAAATTATTCCATGCAAGCGTAAAAATGCTAATCAGAAGGCACATGGAATATATGAGGGTAGATGGCATCACTTTTTAGAAAGTGCTTGACGTTATTTACTCTAACAACTAAATGAAAGTATGCTTGAACTGAAACAAAGCATTTCAAAACTCATGGTTTATAAAAGAATGCTTATAAGATGCTATTCATGACACCTAGAGCTGAAAAGATCCAAATATCCATCAGCTCTTCAAACAATATGTGAGTTGATATGTCCAGAGACAAAGGCGATGGGGGAAAACAAACAAACAAAAACAATTACTTCATGTCACGTTGTATATGAAATTCAGAGACTAAGCAAAAGACAGAAAATGCGCTTTGCTGATAAGAATTCCAGGTATTGAGAAAATGTGGACACAGGAGATCATGTTGAAATGATGAACATGGCTGGTCTTGATCTGGGCCATTCCAAGGGCACATCTCTATGCCAACATAGCATTGACCACTCAGGATCTGTGCACTTTTTACATGCAAATTATAACTCAACCAAAGTAGAGTTGGCATGTACGTATGACTGTGTGTCAATTTAAAATCTAAAACAAAAACAAAAACTTCTAAAAGGATAAAGATGCCAAATGGGCAAAAACTTGGGAGACAGTGGCTCTTTGTATGAGAAAAAAGAAAAACAAATGCTCTGGATAGTCTTAGAATCAGCACTCTGGATTCGTTGCTCCCCATAGTGCTGCTATAGGACACAGTGTTTTGTTTGTTCTGTGATAATTTCCTGTCTACTACAGTGCAAGAGAATAGATACTTAGAGTTAGTATTTTCTGATATTTTCAGGTTATTGAAAGTTGAAATTTTAATGCAAAGGGAAAAGATCACAATGTTCATAGGTACCATGGTTTTAATGTGACATCAGCAGGGCTCAAAACTTAACATTAACCTAAAGTAATGGAGTACATTTAAAATCAGTTCGTTTTCCCTAAAACAATTGCTATGAAGATTCCTAATGTGACCTCATTATCATTCTTATCTTCCCATGTTGTTTACCAAATACTAGTTTAAGAAATGTTTTCTTAAAGAATGTCTAAGTTTCAAGGTTTGAGAACTTTATCTAGAGAATGATTTTAGAATATCATTTGAGGGGCTGAAGAGATAGCACCTCTTGCAGAGGACCTGAGTCCAATTTCCAGCACCCACATGGCAGTTAAAAATCATTTGTTGCTCCAGTTCAGCAGATCTGATGCCCTCTTCTGACATTCATGGGTATTGCATGTCACATGTGCACTTAAACTCATGCAGATAATACACTCATATATGTAAAATAAAAAAATTAAAATATAACAAAATATCAAAATGATATCATTTGAAACTAATATAGCATTTTTATTGGATCCATTTGTTAATTTCCATTAAATTTTCATTATTTAGTAATGGTTTCTATTTCATTATTCAGATTTGCAGGATATCTCTGGAATTGAGAGAGAAATGCTTTCATGCTGTGGCACTGTGTGATTCAGAGACTGAGGAAAAAGAATTTCTTTTCTTTTAAATTTTTATTGAATTTTTGTGTATTTCATAGAGAATATCATCTTTATACTGCCTTCTAGTTTGGCACCCTCCCATAGTCCCCACCCCAGTGTAGTGCATACACTCTGTCATTTGTTAAGAAGCCCTATCATGCAAAGTTAGTGTCCCCAGATATCCCTCAGTGCAGGGATCTAGTCAGCTTATTGAGAATCCCTCCTTCTAAGAATATCAGCTCTTCATCACCCAGCAGTATTCAGCTGTCAATAATTCTTCAACTAAGATTGGGGCCTGCTGTTCATTTCCACAGTTCTGTGCTGGGTATTTGTCTAAGTTTGCATGGGTTTTGTGCTTGCTGACATTATTGCTGTGGGTTCATTTGAGAAGAGTCCTAGGAACCTTAGGAATTCTATTTCTGTTTGGCCATGCACCTCCTCCCTGGCTCTTATAATCTTTCCACCTCTCTTCCTCAATGGTCCCTGAACCCTGGGTGGGTGGATTTTAATATAGGCAGCCTGTCCAAGGACACATAGTCTGCAGACTCTTATTCTCTGCATTTTTGGCCATTTGTGACCTTTTGTGTTCCCAGACCTGTGCTGCATGAGGGTACTTTGTTGATAAGAATTGAAAGATACATTAGTGTTCTCTTCATGTTCTGTGCTCCATGAGCCTTAGCCTTAGGTTTCATCCTAGATGTGTCACTTAGGCCTGGACAATTCACAGACAAACTCTGCATATAAGCTGTTGTGGAGCCTCTGTAATTATCTCTGTCTCATGATAAAGAAGCTTCTTTGATAGGCGGTTACTGGGATACTTGTCTATAATCTTAAGGAGACATATTTTGCACATAGTATGAAATTACATTTGTCTAGGAATGTGACAGCCTTGGAGTTTTCTCTTAAGATCTATGACCTCTACAGCTACATGTATTTGCCTAGGTTTACAGTACCACACATGAGTTTCCTCCCATTGAATGGACTTTAAGATCAATTATGTAGCTGCTGATTACTGCCCAAGATAAAAGTGCCACTACTGCACCAATGTCATTTGCTGTGTGGGTTATTGATGTAGTTATTAGGTCTTGAAGCTGGGATTGGACCATCAATTGATCTTGCCCTTACCAGCTTTCACAGTGTTCTCCAAAGCTATGAGAGCTAGCCTTAAGGGGAGGTGGAGGCGGAGGTGGCTTTCAAGTCAGTCCCAGGGCAGTTGCTCCAAATCCTGTGCCTAAAATATGTCCTGTCTTCAGCAGTAGGGTCTTATCATCAAGTTCTTGGAGACAATCAAGGACTGTGGCCATAGCCTTTATAATTTGGAGAGTCTGTTGTACTACCCTGGCCAACAACTCGAAGGATTTTTATACTAGCTAGGCACTATTTATGTCTCCTCTTTCTCTTCCTGTCTTATCCTCCGTCCCACCCTCCCCACTTAGTGTCCCCATTTTCCCCATTTCTCCCTTGATAATTCCTGTCAGCTATGGTCCCACCTCTTTTGAGTTCATTCTTCCTATTTATTCCCATAGTTCCTTGTATAGCCCTCCTTCTCCCAGTCCCATTTAACTACCCCTACACATTTCTCCCTTAGTGATGCCTGTTTCCTACTATTCTCTTCTCTTGGGTTCCTTCTTTCCTTTATCTCCCTAGTTCCCTTCCATTATCCTAGTTCCTACAGTTACATCAGGATATGCACTCACTTGTAAAGATTTGGTGCTAGGATCCACAAATGAAGGAGAGCATGCATCTTTTTATTTTCTTCATGAGTATGTCTTACTTCACTTAGTGTAACAGTTTCTCCATCCATTTCATCCATCCATTTACCTGAAAATTTCATTATTTCATCTTTGTTTACTGCTGAGTAGAATTCCATTGTGCAAAGCACATTTTCATTATCCACTCATCAGTTGAGGGACACTTAGGTTGCTTCCATCTCTTAGCTATTGTGAAAAGAGCATCAACAAACATGGTGATACAAGTATCTCTGCAATAAGATGATGATTTTTGGGGGTACATGGAAAAGAGTGGTATAATCAGGTCATATGGTAGGTTCACTTTTAATTTTTTAGGAGTTCTCTACACTGCTTTGCATGGGGGTTGCACGAGTTTGCAATCCCACCAGCAGTGAATGAGTATTCCCTTCTCTCCACATTCTTGCCAGCATTTCGTATCATTTGTTCTCTTGATCTAAGCCAGTCTGATTGGGGTAAGATGAAATCTTAAGGTGGTTTTAATTTACATTTCCCTAATTATTAATGATGTTGAACCATTTTAAAGATGTTTTCTAATCATCTTTTTATATTTTCTTTTGAGAACTCTGTTTAAATTTTAGCCCATCTTTTTAGTTGGGTTATTTGTTTTCTTGATTCTTTTTTTTTTTCTTTTCTGAGTTCTTTATTCTGGATGTTAACTCTGTAGGTTTTCTCCTCACTTTCTCAAGGAACAAGAGTTTCTGATAGCCAGAGAAATGCAAGTGTTTGAACTGAAAAATAAACACTCATAAAACAGGAGCTAAGTTTGCAATGAGTTTCTAAAATGGGCATGAGAAGATGGCATTCTGTAATGAAATACTTGTTTTCAGAGTCATTACAACATGGAGAACTGAGTTGAGGTTGAAGACTGTGCTCCAAATATGCAGCTCCAGAATCATAACTCAGGAAGGAAAGTACAGACAAAACATTGTTTGAAATATTTATAAAACTTGAATTTGAATAGCTACTATATGATCTTCAAAAATTATTCAGCTTATATAGAAGCTAGTAATTCTAATGGATCTAAAAGATAGAACAATTGCGTGGTGGCAGAATTTTATACACTTACACAATCACAAATTTGTGCTGAATCTTTAAGACACACTCTCCAGTGGAGAATGGCGTATCATAGCTCTCGGACTGGCCTTGAAATCTTATTTAGTCCTGCCTGCATATCTCAAATGCTACTAGAAAAAGTGGTCATTTTAATTCTGAATTATTATAAATGTGGATCACCAGACTGATAGATCTCCTTTATTTTTATTTATTTATTGATATTTTTGAGACAAATTCTTCCTGTAACCCATCTGGCCTGGAACTCGTTATTTGGAACAGACTGGACTACATGTCACAGAGATCCACCTGCCTTTGCCTCTCAAGTGCTGGGATTAAATGTGTGTGCTACCACAAGCAGCTCCTAATAGACCTTCTTATACTAAAGATATTATTTATAAATACATTTGTAGTTTTATAGCAATATTATGGTCTATCATATCCTGATGGAAAATAAAAGCTTTCAATTTAAAAATATGTATTCTATATAATTTCCATTTTATGTTTCCAATAATATTATACATGGATAGGGAAATAACAACTTTGCCAGATGAAATTTAATTAGTTTGAAAAAAAATAGATAGCATGTATGGATCATATAATCCATTTGTAGTTGTGAAGTTACTAGAACAGACTGCTTGGAGCTGATTTAAAAAAATAAACATCATTTGTGGAATGAGCATAAGAAAAAATTAAGAATACTCAGAAACAGGCATCACCCTAAGGTGTCTGTCCTATATAAGCACTCAGTGCAGTGCTGTCCTTAGTATTCCTGTGTAAGCTAGTTCCAGCCTACAGGCTATTATCTGACCCTTCTTACACTTCATTGGAGAGCATAATTTTCAGAGTGTGTGTTTACTGATCCCTTCTCTCTGCTCAGACTGAATCGCTTATTTGTAATAAAGGTTAGAAAGCTAGGAAGCCTCTGGACCACTAAGTCGTATTGATTGAACTTCTCAGTCATCCCTTTAATTCCTCTGCTGCTCATTTCTAAGTTTATTTCTCTCAGATGAAGGATGGTAAGCAATCCCTGCATGATCTCCTGGCCTTCAACCTCCTCTGTCTTAATTACTTCCTTTTTTACTGTTGGCCAAAATACTGTTTTAAAATATATGTTTAAGCATGATTGCCTCAGTCTTTTAGTATATGAAAGCATAAGGCAAGAATCCAACAAAACTCCTTTAAGTTCTACAATCACAAGTCCGTTCACACCTAGCCAGCAACCCTCTTCCTCTTCTTGGCCACAACTCTGTGTATTAGAGATTAAAATTTCAGATATATTATTGCCCTCTCTTTTGATTTCTCTTCCTATATGACTTACCTCTGTCTCTTGAACAGGCTGTGATTAATTGTTATCTTCTGTCGAGTTTCCCCTTGCCCTCTGCTAATCCCTCCCCCCAATAATTCCCTCAGAGAGAGTTCGTTTGCTCTCATCACTCCCACAGCCACTCTGAAGAAGTATTTCCTCAGCCCAGGATGAGCAACCCATAGCTCTCGAATAACCGATCAAAATTTTGACAAACCATTTCTACTTCAAGAAACTATAGTGATTTTTGAAAATTGCTCATTTATGTATATGAATAAATCTACATTTTTTTTTCTTTAATAATCATTGCAGTTTCACACCATTCTTACAGAGGACTCCTGTAATTTTGTGTGGCCTCTACCAAAGATCCCTTTTGCTATTGTGGACCTCTTTATTTCACTTCATCCGAATTCATCATCACTACTCTTCTTATCACATGGGAATAATACTGTGCTTTGTAGGTTTGCTTCCAGTGCGGCCCCATTTTATCATTGCCTGCAAACATCTTTAAGCTTAAGATATGGATTAAATTTCATGAGATTTTGTAAAGTTGTTTGCTCTTTTGAAAGAAGGACTTTGTAGGCCTGGGTGGCCTTAAACTCACTGTGTAACTCAGGTGTGCCTCAAACTTACAATATTCCTCTTGCTTCAGCTTCACAGGTGCTGGACTGCAGGCCTGTCAACCTTTTGCTTCTGATAAGAATGACTTCCTTGATATCACTCTAGAATCTAGAGAGACTTTTTGGCCTTGTTCTAAAAATATATAGTTGTCTTTTATTCTTCAGTTGTATCTCTCTAATTTAATTATGTATTTTATGCTTATAACATTTTTGCCTTGTATTTCTCCAGTAAAAATCATAAGAGAGATGTAATTTTAGTGGCTGGTTATTGGAAAAGTATATGACTACACTAAATTGCATTGGCTACTCCCTGTATGAAACACTTCATATGGCATAGTTTCCACATTGCTCATTAAGACCCTTTTGACTGATACATTTATTACTCTTTATTTTTCAGATAAGGAAGCTAAGGCACACAGAAACCGGCTGCTCTTTGGTCATGTAGCTGGGTCGGTGAAATCTGATTGTGGGCTGCACACACATAGGTGCTGAATTGGTGTGGAAAGTGCCACTGTAGTGGGCAGCAGTGGATGCTGTCGATTACATATACTCAGGAAAGTACTTGTGTAGGGAGCATTATTTTCTAACCTGAAAGCTCTGCCACCAGCTTTGACACAGTAGATGCACTGATAAGGCATTGCTTTCTTGAGAGATTAATGTGCGTATGGAACCGTATTCATGATTTAGCACAACTGCACTCTTAAAAATGATTGCTGCCACCTCATTGGAATTACATGAAAGAGTTGCAGATACTTGGACTGTAGAATAGACTTCATCAGGTTTTTATAAATTCAGGTCTCCAGCAAAATTCTGTTAAGTTTGCCGAAGAAGGGTTAAAAATCACTATTATTTATAAGGATAATATTTGCCAGTAAGCATTGGCATGATTGAAGTGCCCTGATTTTAGAACTGTGCCAGGAGCACTATACCACTGTTTAGTTGCTTGTGATTGATTTTAAAGCTAACCACATTTCATGATTTCACCATAATATAATCTTGACTGCACCATTGGTTTTGTGCTGCACCACTGGGTTGCTTGCAGCATCATTGGGCTGCTTGCTACACCACTCTGACTTTTGCTTTTAGGACTGCATGCCCATGTTTAAGCCTGTGCCCAACCTAATTCAATGGAGTTTTTAAACTTGGTGTCAATTCTAATACTTCTTTGGAGATGATGAAAGAAATCTAGTAAGGAAACTGCTTACTTGTGCTTGGTGACTATTCGTAGGTTAATTTCTTGAGTGTGCTTTCATGCTTTTGTCTACAAAAGCAGAGTTAGGCAAAAAATTATTCTCATTGCAAAATGGTCAGATATTTTTCTTCAGTAAATCTCAAGAAGTTTTCAAACTTACAGATCAGGTAATGCGAGGAACAGAGGATGAAAGTAGAGGACAGTCATATGTCACACAGTGCCGTTGAAGTTAATTTTTAATCAATAAGCAACAAAACTCACAGACTGGTATCTTACAAAAAACACCAAACCACAGTCTCCTAGAGTCTGAGAAAGAACATGCTTCATTGAGCTGGTGATTACAGCCTGGATCTAAAGGAGCTCTGAGGAGCAGGAGCAACATTTATAAGAACCCTTGGGAATGATTCCAAAAAACTGGTAAGAACTCAATTTTGCAGAACGAATTATATGTAATGTAGGTACAGAAAATAGTTGCAAGGCGGTCCAAAGAAGCCGTGTTTCTGTCAAGGAGAAGGAAGTGAATATGACGGTTCAAATAATATATGCAACCATGAGGACATAACACCATATATATATGATTTAACTGATATATATATATATATATCAGTTAAATATGCCTTTCTGCTTTAAATGAATGCTGAAATCTCGATTGTATAATTACTATTAAGACTTTAGTTTTGTTCATTATAAATGCATTTTTCCTCTGGCTACTCAATTTGATTCATCTCAATTATTATGAATAAATTTTATTGTTTATCTAGAATGCTCTAAACTGCTATCTAATGGAGCTATTCTCCTCCCATGAGCTTTATATATGTTTTTAGCTAAATTAATTACCCAAAATAATCATTTTTTTGATCTCTGGATTATATGCATGAAAACTATGTTCTTTTAAAATTTAAAAAATCATTTATTTATGTATGTAAATGCACCCATGTTGGGCAAATCAAATGGACATCAGAAGAGGGTATCAGATTCCCTGTAACTGGAGTTATGAATGATTGTTATCCACCATGTGGGTGCTGAGAACTGAACCCAGGTCTTCTACAAGAGCAACCAGTGCTTTTAACTGCTGAACCATCTCTCCAGTCCCACTATATTCATTTTTTAATAAAGTAGATCCTTGTTTTTCACAACTCTTAAAAAATCAATATATGTAAAGAGAAGAATTTAGTTTTGTGTTTGGGAAAAAATGACATTTTTCATCATGTTTAAGATTCTGTAACTTCCTTAGACTGATCATATTTTTTAGTCACTTAAGTTTGTTTATGTTGACATGAGTGTAGAGAGGTTTAGTCATAAAGATGTAAAACAATTAATAAATTTCAATGAGACTTATCCCAAGACAGTATATTCAAATCTTCAATATAGCATTCAAAACATAATTTTACTTTTCACACATAATTGATCTGTATAAAAAGAGGTTACAAGGTTGGCCTCCAAACACTCATTTAGGATGGATAAAATAAGATTTTATTTCCTCTAGCAGCCTTGTGTCAACCCCACTAAAGCAACAACACTGAATAGAGGTAGCTTGTTTAAAACTTCAGATGAAAGCTGGCATTGAGCATTTCCAGTCTGTCATGCATGTCAGTTAAATGGCAGAAGTGTCCCCGATGTTCTTTAACACACTGAGAAAGCTTCATTCTCTAGCAAACACAATTTTGGTGCACTCTGGATGACTTTGAGTTGAAAACTTTAAGTTTGACATTTATGTCAGTCCATTGACACATACCGAAAAATGTCACTAGGCTGGTTATATTATGTTAAAACCAGATGTTGTGTTACCAGTTCAAGTTTTACCTAAAAAACATCCTTGTTTCTTCATGGCAAAAGCATTTCAGATGATTTTCAAGGTTTGCTGTATTTCTTAATGCAGTTACTTTTTTATTAGGCATTTTTTATTTAAAGCAATAAATTGTCTAAAGCATTATTTGTAAACAAATAAGAAAATAAATAAAAAAATGAAGAGTAGTTCACACAAATGAATATATTACCCTGCAATCGTTAAAAATAACATGAACCACTAAGAAGACACCCACTGGAAACTGTGGAGTGGAAAAATTATTGTAAAGTAATATATATGGCATCCTCCACTTTATTCCAAATAATACTAAACAAAAAGCATGTGCGTGTGTACTTAAACACACACTCAACCATATAAAGCAAAAAATCACTCAGAAAAGAAATTATTGTAAAGTAATATATATGGCATCCTCCACTTTATTCCAAATAATACTAAACAAAAAGCATGTGCGTGTGTACTTAAACACACACTCAACCATATAAAGCAAAAAATCTGTAAGTGCTTGGTTCTTAAATTAGGATTTCAGAAGTAGAAGCAAAGAGAGAATTTAATATGGCTTACATACTTTTTGGTACTGTTAAAGATAGATAATTTTTAATCATTATTTTTTTAATAATTTCTTTTCTGAGTGTATGTGTATATGTGTGTAGAGTTGAGAGAATAACTTATAGAAGTTAGTTCTCTCCCTCCATCATATGGAGACTTGTGAACGAACTCAGTTTGTCAGTCTTAACAGCAAACACCTTTTCATGATAAACCATCTAACTGGCTTTTAGCTATTAATTTTTTGAGTTAAGACTTAGTGAAGAAAAATGTAAGGTATAATTAAGATAATGACCACTTATCATCTTTCCGCCTTGATGTTAAAAACTAAATTGCTTGGGGAGAGCAGACTAGCACACATGAAATTAGAATTAAATAAATGATAGATGTAGTTCTGTAGTTCAGAATGTTAGGAGATTAGCAGTTTACACCATGTAGCAAATGAAGTCTGTAAAATTGTAAATGATTCAAACTGTAAAATTCTACCTTGTTTGTGGATAGTTACATGGAGTATAAAAGCATCCAGGATGGGGCCTAAGGTGAGGAGTGTGGTTAGTTTGCAATGTGGTGACCATTCTCAGTTCCTTAAACTCTTAGTGTCTCTTATACAGTTTGGTTGTGATAACTATGAAATCAAGACAGATATGGCAGACAGTATACTTTGAAAGTTCAATATATTTATCCTATGTATTATCCTTAATGAAAAGAAATAGGAGCAGCAATCTGGTTAAACAAATGGCTAAGGCCAAAAATGGGAAATGCCAAATTGGACAGGGTTCAAGTACTCACATCCACCTGGAGTGTCCACAAAGAATCTTATCAATGAAGAAAGATAAATGAAAATGAGGTTATTTTAATCTAGCTACCTGTGTAGAAGGAGACAGAAATGTTTGGATAGTGAAAGTGAGATAGAGATTACTTAACTGATATAGAAAGACAGGCCCAAGATGGACTCACAAAAGAAAAGACAGAGGGAGCATTTATCTAACAAGCTAGACATTTATGAAATGATGGCTCTGCCCACAAATATAAGGGAAATTCCTCTAAGTATAAACTCTAACCTGTTCATTGACTAAGGTTGATTAAGTGATTGATCTTCACACAGAAGTCTGAGATAAGAGCACTGGTATGATGCCTGTAGAAATGGATATTGAAGGATAAACAGAGAACATGGAGTTTATGAGTTTAAGTAAAATAGCTCATTTTAAGCTTAAGAGGAATCACATATGAAAGGTAAAGTCATAGTTCATGATGAGAGGGTCCTTGAATCTGCTGGAGGTGATGCCTGTGAAAATAAAAATCAGGTAGATCTGTCAAAAGCATAAGACCCAATGTCACTGTAAGGATTCTCTGTAGAGTAGAAACTACTTACCTCACTTAATTATGGACTGCTTTTTCTGTATATGTATTTTTGGTTTTGTGCATTTCATATAATAAATTTTAATCATATTTAGACTCCCTTCCCCATTCACATCCCCCTTACTCCCCCTCACCCAATTTCATGCTTTTTGTCATATGTGTTAAGGCCTGTCTTGTCCAGCTTTTGTGCCCAGATGTCCCTTGTTGCAAGTTCATCTACTGGAGTCTAGACAGCCTATCTAGAGTCACTCCCTTAAACAATATCAACTCTCCCTCACCCAGAATTAATCAGTTACCCATAATTCCTTAGCTAAGGCTGGGGCCTGCTGCTCACTTCCCCACTTCCATGCTGGGTTTTTGTGTGATTGAGTCAACATGGATCTTGTGCGTGCTGTGACCATTGCTGCAAGTCCATATGAGCTAGTTCCCAGAGACTGGAAGACTGTTTCTTTATGTTCATGCACCAGTCCTGGCCGTTACAATCTTTTCACCCCCTCTCCTGCAATGGGGCCTGAGTCATTGGCTATGTTATAGTGCTATCCATGAGTTCCCTCCCATAGAGAGGACTTTAAGTCCAATTAGGTAAATCTTGATTACCCCCATGATAAAAGTACCACTACTGCACCCTTATAGTTTGTGGTTATTAGGCTCTGAAGCTGGACCACTGATTGATTTTCTCTGTTGGTACATGCATAGTGTCCTCTAAAACTGTGAGAGCTAGTCTTCAGGGAGGAGTCTTCCAAGTCAGTTCCAGCTCAATTGCTCCAAGTTCTGTGTCATAAGTATGTCCTGTCTTCAGCAATAGCATCTTCCCTTCAAGTTCTGAGAGACAGTCTACGACTGTGGCAATAGACTATGCTATTTTGGGAGACTCTTGGATGACCCTGACCAACAACTCAAAGGAGGTTTCTCCTGCCTGGTACTGTATTTCTTGTTATATAGCCTTTAGGTATACATGTGCACTCATGGTCAAATATGTGTGGAGGTTAGACAGGGAGAGAGAGCAGTGAGATAAATAAAACTTAGGTGGTATGAAAAACCAGAAGGAAATGTACTAACTCAAAATCCAACTGAAAAATTATGGACTTTTTAAATATATTGTAAGCATGGTGACAAGTCATGTGGAGACACTGAAGGAAATATCACTGAATTTTGCACAATGATCTCTGTCTTCTTGGATTTGGGAAATTAAACACTTTCTATCTCAACAGAATTCCATCTTTGATAACTATTGGCCAAATAGTTTAAAGCACTAGTTTATAAGGTAATGGTATTTCCTCAGAATGCAGAATATATTTCTCAGATATGTAACATAGGGCAAAATTTAGAAAATAATATTTAATGAGTATTTTAAAAATATTTTGTTATTTTAATGAATATTTTTATTGATATATTATAGATTTCTTACAAAGCATCTTAATAATCTTTATACCCCCTCCTGCATTGGCATCCCTTTCTATACCTCCCCCAACCAGATATATCTTAAGACCTATTGAGTCAAGTTAGTGTAACCAGAAAATTTTTGAGAAATAAATGAGACCAGGGTTGAGGACGGGCTCTGTAAGTAGAGGACTTTATTGTACAATCCTGGTACCTGATTTCAATTCCTGGTACCTGATTTCAATCCCTGCTAACTCATGGTGGAAAGAGAGAACTGCCTCCCCCTAATTTGTTCTCTGACCTCAAACATGCGTGATGGCACACATGGTCCAATCAGTCAATCAATCAATCAATCAATCAATCAGTCAATCAAATGTATACAGAAATAAAAGGATAGAGATTTATTAACCTTTGTATAAACAACCAGATTTCTATTTAAATTAAATAGCCAATTGTGGATTGTCTTTTCTTTTTTGTCATATGTGTTTATTAGTGTGACATTGAAGGCTACAGGAAAAACACCAATAAAAATGATAAGAATAAAAAAAGAATTGAAGCCTCTATCAATACTACTAAAATTTTCAGAAATATGACCTATAATTGCACTGACTCATTTTTGAAGCAGACATATTTGTATGCAAATGTACATTTGTCATATATAACCAATTCCTTTTACAAAGAAAATATTTGTAAAAAATTTTAACATTATCACTATTTTAATGTTGACTGGTATACATATTTTTTCAACATAAAATAAATTTTAACTAGACTTATCTCACAATTAGTGTTATATGATCAAACTCATGGGAGCATCCATCAGGATCTCTCTCTCTCTCTCTCTCTCTCTCTCTCTCTCTCGCTCTCTCTCTCTTCCAAGATGAAGAAGCCCTTAGAATTTCTATTTCTTCTTATCCTCATTTTACCTTCTTCATCCACTTTTGACTTTAGTGCAATAAATTATTGAAAATTTTTTCTGAACAAAAATGAGAGTTCAGTTCATGGTAATATTGTAAATGCAAAATATATTAGCTTAGCAGTTGCTTCCCAAGACTGTGACTGCAGTGGCTGCAATGGCTGTGAGCAGTTGGACCTGCATTCTACAGAAGGTATGACAGGCTTTTGTCAAGATAATGATAAGTTGTGATTTTTATAATAAGATAGGAACTGACATATGTTAGCAGGGATGGATCTGACCATTCTATTTTTGTATTTGGCCCAATAAAGAAAGCAATACTAACATTTGAAGACTTAAGAGTATAGTGTATTACATGTGACTTCATTTAACAGAATTATTCTGTGATTGGCAAGTCTAAAATTTATGCTGTCATAATAACTGTCTTTTATAGTTCATGCTGTTGGATTCATTTTGCTTCAAGAGTTTCCTTTGGCTTTTTTTAAACTTCTGAATTTTATTACTATGCAAAGTTTCTAAGATGTTTTTTGAAACACTATCTTTGCACATGGATGTGTATGTGAGCATGCACGCATATGTCATTAACTTGGATTCTTGGATTAAAGATCTGCTCCTACTTGATAGCACAGAGATTTTGCAGTCTAATATTTGCATGACTGTGTGAGATAAACATGCTTGATATCTATGAATGAAAATACAAGTTTTTCTAAGTGTATAATTTTGTTTGAACTAACACACAAATAGTTTGTAACTAGAAGTACTGTGGAATTGAATTGTTTTTAATTAACTAATATTTCTTTAGGATAAATTTTTCTTTGTGCTATTTATTACTATATGTTATTCTCTATGTAATCATTTTTATTCCTTATTATAGACATTTACCTTGGAAAAATAAAATCATTTTCACACAGAATAAAGATGTTTGTTTTGGTAGTCACTCAGTACACGAGGCTCGATGTCTCAGTAGCACCAATCTGGCGCTGAAGGTCTGACAAATTCCAAAACATCAGCTAATCATCAGTCTACAGAAGCAAGACAACTCACCAGTAAGAGAGAGAGGCCAAGCAACAAGAAGCCAGGCATTCTCCTCTGTCATGGCCTTTATACCGGCTGCCATGAGAAGGTAACACCCACATTTAGGGTGCATCTTCCAGCTTCAGATGATCCAATCAAGACGATTCCTCTCATTTCAGTTAATCCCAGAGCCAGTCAAGTTTATACCCAGGATTAACCATCACAAGTGCACACCTTGTCAACTTGACACCCAATAGCATCTCTCTATGTCATGCTTAATTTTCAAATGAAAACAATGTAGAGGTCATAATTTCACCTAACGTGATATAACTATCCCATCATACAATAACCAATGCATTATATATCTTAGAGTAGGTGATAAGGTCTGTGAGGAATGCTTAGTCCTTTAGTGTCTCATAACCCAATATAATCATATAGGTTCACAACACTTAACCACTTAACACTTATCCCAATTACACATTCAAAAAATAACCCAAGTATCTGCTTAACATATGTGCATACATCCACAAGCCTATTCTTAACCAAATAGGACAAAAATACTCATGTCAATTACAATCCATGGTTCTGCAACTGGTCACGTGGCCTAAGTTCTTATTTGTAATTACCTTCCTCTACTACCCATTCTGTATTTCCTCCACCATCAGCAACACCTCTGTAGGTCTTGCCTCTTTCCCTGGAGGAGTGACCCATACGTTCATCCTTGAAGGGTCTGGGCCATTTGCTGTCCTGTCTGGATTGGCTTGTTGCAGTTTCCCATTGACCTTAATCACAGGACATGGTAACATCAAAAGTCACCCTAAGGAATCTGCTGCTTTCCAGACATAATTTTCATTACCTCCATTGTGGAGAACCAGTCCAATTTCCCCCTGGTAGTCTGGGTCAATCACCCCTCCTAATACTGTTATTCCTTTCTTAGCCTGCTGACTTAAGGGCATCAGAAGCCCAAAGTGTCCAGGGAGGAGTCTTAGCTTCCAGTTCAATGGAATGTTTGTTGTCTCTCCTGGCAGAAGCACTCCCTCCTCTGGAACCAAAACATCCACGCCAGCAGAGTGCAAAGTCGAGAGTACAGGAAGCAAAAATTTTCATAGTGGGTCACTAAGGATGATAGTGAGTGGAATCATTCCCATTTCCACCCCTTGATTCCTGGACCCATTAATCCTGTTTATAGGAGAAACTGTACCATATATTGGATGCATACACTGCCTTCTGGAGGACCCTGCCCCAGCCATCCAGGCTATTGCCACTAATTGGAAATGTAACTGTGTCTTTAAGAGTCCATTCCATCATTCTATCAGGCCAGCTGCTTCAGGATAATGGGCAACATGGTAATACCAGTGGATTCCATGACCATGGGCCCAATGTCGCACTTCTTTGGCTATGAAGTGAGTTCCCTGGTCGGAAGCAATGCTGTGCGGGATAACAAGACAGTGAATAAGTCATTCTGTAAGTCCCTGGATAGTGGTTTTGGCAGAAGCATTACGTGCAGGAAAGGAAAATCCATAACCAGAATAAGTGTTTATTCCTATAAGGACAAAGTGTTGTCCCCTCCAAGATAGAAGTGGTCCAATGTAGTCAACGTGCCACCAGGTTTCAGGCTGGTTACCACGGAGAACAATGCCATATCAGGGGCTCAGTGTTGGTCTCTGCTGTTGGCAGATCTGAAACTCAGCAGCAGCTGTAGCCAGGTCAGTTTTTGTGAGTGGGAGTCCATGCTGTCGAGCCCATGCATAACCTCTGTCTCTGCCACCATGGCCACTTTGTTCATGGGTCCATTGAGCAATGACAGGGATAGCTGAAGGAAGAGGCTGACAAGCCACAGAGCCACAGAGCTGGTCATCCGATCTACTTGATTATTGAACTCATCTTCTGCTGAAGCCCCTTTTTGATGAGCATTTACATGAAACACAAGTATATTCACATCATTTGCCCTTTTGGAGAGATCTATCCACATACTTCTTCCCCAAATGTCTTTTTCACTCATTTTCCAATCATGCTCCTTCCAAGACTCTGCCCATCCAGCCAAACTATTGCCTAGAGCCCATGAATCAGTGTATAATCGTACTTCTGGCCGTTTCTCCTTTCAAGCAAAATGCACGACCATGTGCACTGCCCGAAGTTCTGCTCACTGTGAAGACTTTCCTTCCACAGTGTCTTTCAGGGTTGTTCCAGAAATTGGCTGTAATGCCACAGCTGTCCACTTCTGAGTAGTGCCTGCATAGCGTGCAGAACCATCTGTAAACCAAGCCCTAGGCTTCTCTTCCTCAGTCAGCGGATCATAGGGCACACCCCATGAAGCCATAGGTGCATGATTGAGAACAGGAGGCATCGTAACAGGAGTAGGAACCATAGGCATTTGGGCAACTTCTTCATGTAACTTGCTTGTGCCCTCCAGGCCTGCTCAAGCCTGATCACGTATATACCACTTCCATTTGATAATGGATTGTTGCTGTGCGTGGCCTACTTTATGGCTTGCGGGGGTTCAGATAACACCCAGCTCAGGCAGTTCCAGTCACATGGTGACTTGGTGGCCCATTGTCAAGTGTAAATTGGTACCAGAGAGTAGGATATTGCTGTGACAAACCTGACCTTGGTGTTTTTGGGAGGACTGTGGAAGTGTTTGGAAGTTTGGGCTGGAAAAGCTATTGTGTGCTCAGAGTTTGTTGCAGTGGAGCTTGGAAAAGTTATGCTGAAAGAGTTGTAGATGATGGAGGCCTGGGTTGTGAAGCTTCAAAGGGAAGCAGAGACTATCAGGGCTGTTTCCATGATTTTTTGAACTGAGAATCGGCTGTTCTTATGATATTTTGAACTGCGAATTTGTGGGTTCTGGTCGGCTGTGGCTGAAGAATCAGCTGTGATTAAGAAGAGACCAGAACCTGAAGTTAAACATTTCCTTTACTGGGACAATTGATGCTGGTTAGCTGGGGCTGAAAAATCATCTGTAAGTAACAAGATACCAGCATCACGGTGGTGAAGTCTTCGGGGAGGTATTTCCTCAGGCTTAGCACACAGAGGGAACCCGCACCTCTATTTCAAGTTGGAAGCAGGACTTGGTAATGTGTAAGAGTCTCCTACATGGTTCTGGTGTTGAAAGTGTGAAGGGGCCATAGAGAGCAGCTGAGGCTTCACACTCTGAGAGGCCAGGAAAGACCATAGGTGAAAGTGCAGCTTCAGTTGTAGTGAGGTCCCCAGGGTTGAAGGGGGTCGTGGAGAGAATCTGAGGCTTTTCACTCCAAGAGGCAAGAAGAGTCCATTGGTGAAGGCGTAGCCTCAGTTTCAGTAGAGACCCCAGCTTTTTGGAAGTGCTGGGACCATGGGACGACCACCGAAGACAGCAGTAGGTGTGGAATGAAGCTGGCGTGGGTCTGTGAGATGAGCTGAGTGTGCTGTGGACTACGGAGTTAGAGCAGTGGAGCTGCCAGTGCCCTTTGGCACCCAGAAGATCGTGAGTGAATCCCAGATGTCCAACCTCAAGCTACTTTGCTGGACTTTGGTTTTGCTTAGGTTTGCTTGATTCTTCCCTTTGAAATAAGACAGCACTTGTTTTGGATTTTACAGAAGCCCACCCACAGTTAAGAGACTTTTAAAAGAGACTATTGACTTTTAAGTGTTTGGATTTTTTAAGGACTGTGGGGTTTTTAAGGCTGTACTGTCTTATGTTGCGATATTAACATCATATCTTGGGGATAAAAATTGGAAAGTTTATGGTTTAATACTGATATTTGTGTGTCAAGTTGACAAGTGGTCAATTGTGCTGGATAGCTTTAATGTCAACTTGACACACCTGGGTTGAGGGAACCTCAGTTGGGGGATTGCCTCTATTGGCCAGCCTGTGGCCATGTCTGAGGGGCATCTTCTTGATGAGTGATGTGGTAGGGCCCAGCCCACTGTGGGTAGTGCCACTCCTGGGCAGGTGAGCCTGTGTTGCATAAGAAAGCAGGCTGAGCAGGGGCCAGGGGAGCAAGTCAGTAAGCCGAGTTCCTCCATGGCCTGTGCTCCAGCTCCTGCTTCCAGGTTCCTGCCCTGAGTTCCTACCTTGGGCTCCCTGATGAACTGTGACCTGGGAGATGTAAGCTGAATAAGCCCTTTCCTCCCCAAGTTGGTAGTGGTCAGAGTGTTTTGTCACAGCAATGAAGAAACAAACCAGGATAAATACTAACAGAAAAAAAAAAAAGTCCACTACCACTTGCTGCTCTCATAGATAACCATTGAAGCTCCTACTGTGGATATGAATGTATCTTACTTTTTAAAATACCACCATCTGAGAGTTCAACAGCTTTAGACATCAAATTCGTATTGTGTCAAGTGGGGATTGTGGGTGTATCTCTACCTGCTGCAGCATTTTAGTGGGTCACTGAACGGCTTCTCTTGCACTTGTACTGAAGCTAGTTATGGAGATGCTGTGAACTAAGTAATCATTCACAGTGTTCCAGTTCTCAGCATAGGTTTGTTGGTATTTCAGATATTAATGAAATACTTTCTCTTCTGATTATGACTCTTCTTTTGCTATATTTAAATATTACGGTAGCAAGTAAGCAGTTTGCAAGCAAAGCTGTGTGAAGTGGCCTAGAAAATATGCAATAGAGGATGCAGATGCCACACAGCTCATTTCAGCAGTTCGACAACTCAAAATACTGATAAGCTGTTGTCTCTGAGATGGTAGAGAAAGCCAGACAAAGCCAAAGAAAGAGACGATTTGGAGAATAATGAGGTCATTTCTATTTAATTTTCAAGATGGGCAAAGGCAGGGCCACCAGTTTCATGTTGCATGCAATGCAAAAACAATTTGCATGCAGCCCTGCAGCCAGTTTTCTTTTGAAGAAAATGGGCAAGAATTTTTTTTAATTCGAAAAATGAATCCAAATACTTGATTCGCTGCAAAATTAGGGCATAAAAATGAGCATGTATTTTGTGAGATCAATTTTAAAACCTTCATTTTCTCAAAAGGAGAAATGCTCTGTGCTCTTCAAATGTGGAACTAGTTTCATTTTAATTTTAAAATATGGATTCAATATTCCTGGAATGTGTGTCACTCTCCTGGGTCCTGTGGGAAATACAGAACTGACTTAATCTGGAATAAAACTTTTATCCACACATCATTAAAATATCCAACTAGAGTTTAATGTTGATACAACAGTAATGTGGTACCCATTTAGGTCGTTGGAAGCTCACTGCCTCAAGCTGCAGTTATACACAAAGCTAGGAGGGAGGTGAACACTCTAGGGCCAGGGAGGAGTGAAGGAATTCCATGTCTAATTGGAACTACCTGACTCTTTGTCAATTATTAGTCCTATTGCTAATTTTGAAATGAAGCAATGCAATTTGAGAGAAGATTTTAGAAATCAGTTATTAAATTCAGAAAGTGTAGGACTGCCTTTTTGCTCTTCTGCAAATTAGTTCTTTGATGAATATTGTGGAGAATATCGACAAACCTAACAATTTAATCGAGTTGATCTTCCTGATGGGTATTTTCTAGTGCTCCGCTGTTATGATGGCAAACTTTGGTATTTCTTTAATAATGTTGCTAAATGCCTTATGTGCATATTCTGTTATTGTTTGAATATCTTTAGATTTTGTTTTTGCTTCATATTTTTAGTGTTCAAATGACACTTAAAATTATTGTATTGTGAAATTAACAGCCTACCGTTAAATGCTTTATGAATAAAATAAAAAACTCCTATATATGACCACATATTTTAAGAACATATGAACATATTTGTGTGTATGACAATATTTCCTTCCATTTCCTCTGTGTTAAGATGCATTTCAATAGAATACCAAGACTACTGAAGTTTTCCACTGTGTCACGATTACTGAGTCTCTTACCTGACTGCTTTCTCCCCAGGATACATATTTAAAGTGCATATGACTCCGTGAAACTTTGTATAGAATTTCTAGCTGAATACTGACTTCTTTCTAGTCTTTATAGCATATGCAGTAGTGAAAGAAAATCTTAGATTTTTTATTGAGTTTGACTTCCTTTTTGTAGGGTTATATAATGCAGTTCTGTTTCTGACAAATCCAAAAATAGAGCTGTTTGTAGAAATGTTAGAAAGTTTTATGAAAATAAACATGTACACAACACGTAAATAGAGTAAATATAAATAGCAATAGTTTATTTTAAAGAGGAAATTCCTGAACCGTTCCCTTGGTTGAAACAACCTTGAGATGGTCTGCTGCAGAAGCCTTCAGTGGTGCCTTCCGTGTTCTTCCCACACTGGCAAATGAAGATACTGTTCATTCTTTATGTAATCACCTCCTTGATTATTTTACCACATTATTTCCTGAAAATATATTCCAAAAGCTTATAGATTTGCCAGCTTTATCTTTACAAAAACATTTAACTAGAACACAGGTTAATTGGGCTAGATTATTTCATTGATTTCCTGTGTATGCTTATACATGGGCTTGAAAACAAGTGTTAGCAAACAATAGGATCAAACACTCCCTGCTTCAGTAGTGTTGAGGATATTCTTCTGCTTCTCCCTACTTCAAGTTCATCAGCTTGAAAATTGCAGTTAGAATAGTATTAGCTAATTTATTTTTAGGAAAATTAAGTTCTTTAAATTTGCAAGGTATTTGGGTTTGTTAGCGAGCATTTTAGTAGCTGTAGTTGTGTTCTTGGTAGCATGTTATTGTTCAATATTAAATTTTCTCAGTCTAAAATTATTGAACGCATGTATTCTGAGGGCCAAATATTTTAAGAAAAAAGTAATTGAAAATCTTTAAGAGTAGAGAAAATGAATTTATATCAAGACTATTTTTCTTTTTGGTGAGAAGGTGGTTTTAGAAAGGCTCTCCTTGCCTTCCCAACTGTCCTGGAACTCCTATGTAGACCAAGCTAGCCTCCATTTCACAGAAATCCACTTGCCACCCCCCCCAAGAGCTGGGATTAATGATGTGGCCCAACTCACCTGGCAAGTGTATTTATCTCCAGCCATCAGTGTTGAAACCTATTTCGCTACTACTGGCTATGACTTGTTACTGTGACACACAAACAAGCACTATGTGCTTGTTCTATTTGTTCTGCACATTGCTTATATAATTTAACAAAAGAGCATTTACCAACGTGAATGCTATTCTGGCTCCAGAACACTGCATCCTATTCAGTATGAGATAAATTATGACATTCGGGAGGCCTTGTGATGCTTCATGTTGAAAACAAGCTCTAAAATTTGAATTTCATGACAGACTTTTTTTTTCTAAATCGTATAACAGCAATATCAATATCCACAGTTTTGTTACTCAACAGGTATGAATAACACTAATGCCAAGTGAAATACCAGTGTCCTGGTGCTGCTTGTAACAAAGAACCATCAAATACGTGGCATAGCAACAGATATCTATTTCTCATAATTTCACAAGATGAAGGTATTAGTGGGGCTCTTTGTTTCTGTTAGTCTGTTTCTCTAACTAGAAAACACATAGCTTCTCCCCAAGTCTTCACATGCCATGTGGGTGCTGGGATCCGAACCCAGGTCTTCTGTAAGAACAACCAGTATTCTTATCCGCCGAGCCATTTTTCCAGGCCCTAGTCAAGGAATTTTTCACCTACACAATGATTTATCAAAGATATTAGGTCTTTGAGTGTAGTTATTTTACAAAAGTAATTTGTTTTGAATTTTCATTTATTTTTATTTTACATGTATGCATGTATTGCCTGCCTGTAGGTAAATGCACTTGTGTTGTACAATGCCCACAGAGGTCAGAAGAGGCTGTCAGATCCCTTGAGATTGGAGTTACAGACAGTTGTTAATTGCCATGTGAGTCCTGGGTTTCGAACTCTGGACTTCTGCAAGAACAACCAGTGTTCTTAACTACTGAGCCATCTCTCCAGCCCCTATAAAAGTAATTTTAACTTATGCAATTAACCTGGAAATCAATTTCTTTAAAAATAAACAATGATAAAGAATATACTGTTCTATGACTACCCCACAATACCTGTTGCTTCTCTGTTAACATGTTGATGGGTATTCAAGAAGAGTATGGTCTAAAAGAAACTTTTTGCAATTATTCAGTGTTCTGTATTCAACATAAGTGGTGAGGCAATCTCTCTTATGGATACAGAGCATTAAATATGGAACTAATATGAATGAAGAATAGAATTCATAACTGTAACTTTCAAAGCAAATGTCAACTAGTCTGCATAACATTGGGAATATCAGTGATGCTTGCATTTTTATGTACTGGTTTGGGGTTATAAAATATAACATTTTTTAAAATTTAACGTTTTGTGATAAACCTTTTTACACTGTTTTCATATTTCCATATCCTGTGTATGTGCATACATGATGATGTATATTCCAATGTCTCTGTTGAAAGTCATGTATTTCTTACAAGACTTATATGGATTTATCACATTAAATTATATTTGACTTGACATTTACATAGTTTTCTTTAAGTTGAATGCCATATATATGTATATATATATATATATATATATATATATATATTCCATGATGTTATATTGTTTTAAATGCACCTTTAAAAATATATTTTATGGGGCTGGAGAGAAGGCTCAGCAATTAAGAACACTGCTCTTGCAGAGGACCCAGGTTCAATTCCCAGCACTCACATGGTGGGTATGAACCGTCCCTAACTCCAGTTCCAGGGGAATCTGAAGCCGCCTTCTGACCTGCACAGCATTGCATGACATGGGTGCACTCACATACATTCAGGCAATACGCTCATACACATAGTATAAAAATAATAAATATTTTAAAATGTATATATTTTTTATTATTTTTATTCTATGTGTATGAGTGTGCTGTTTGCATGTATATAAGTGCACTTGTGTTGTGCAATGCCCACAGAGGTCAGAAGAGGGCATTGTATTCCCCTGGAACCGGAGTTACAGATGGTTGTTAGCCACCATGTGGGTGCTGGGAATCAAACCCAGGTCCTATGCAAGGACAATGCTCTTAACTTCTGGGCCATCTTTCCAGCCCCTTAAATGCACCTTTTGAGATGGGAGTGTACCTTAATTGTGTGTGTGTGTGTGTGTGTGTGTGTGTGTGTGTTTGTTTCATTTTTTGTTTCTTTGTTTTTGTGAAACAGTCTCCCTGTAGCCCTAACTGTCCTGGAACCTGCAGTGTAGGCCAAGATGACCTTTCAGTTTCACAGAAATCGACCAGCCTCTGCCTCTCCAGGGATTAGAGGTACATGCCACCATGACCGGCAGTTTTCAGTTTTTTTGATCCAACGACTCCTCTTATGAAAAGTGAGACTGTTTCCTTATTTATGTGCCTATTCTGTGTATCTAACCACCCCAGTGCATCTGCACAGGTGTGTATGAATCCTTTAACACTATAATTAAAAGTCTCAATATCACTTGAGTAGCATTCTTGTGTAAATAATGAAAATCAATTTTCTAAGGAGAAACCATAGTCTTAATTGATTTAACTTAATAAAAAGCCATGAAATCTTTTCCCTTTAGTACTGTTCGATCTTACAAGTACTTATTCAGTAACTTGCATGACATATAACTTCAGTCTGGGGAAGGACTACCTTTCATCTTTTTTCTAGTGCCATATATTGAAATTTTAGAATCTTGTCAAAAAGTTAATAATATAAGCAAGGTTTCTCTTTATAACTTGCCATTGTGAACAGTATTTTTTAGTGTAACATTATAGTCAGGGGAAAACCACATCAGCAACTATTCAGTAGCAGTTCATTCAAAGATTGAAACTCTGCTACTTGAAATATTGGAAGGGAAGCATAATATTACCTCCACTCTTTGAATACTTGCTTGGGCTTGTGAATTAAGTTGACATAAGACAGATTCATAGGAGAAAAGCATGTGGATTTTAGTTTGTACAGATGTAGAAAAATTCCATAAGAAAATGAGGACCCAAAGAAATGGCAAAAATAAAATGTTCATATAGGATATTAGGTGGTTCAAAAAATGTCTTTTACATTTGTTGTTGATCAAGTGCTCTTAACTCAAATGACCTTCATGCCAGTGTGATATATTTTTGGGTGAAATATTCTATCACCTTTGTATATCATCAATACTATCTTTACTATTAGAGCATTCAAATGCCATAATCTGATAAGTTTTAATAAAAATTACTGTAGCTGGCAGTGTGACAATACACATGAGAGTAAAAGGCAAGCTGGATAGATCAAACTTGGATGCTAGCACTGTAAGGGGTGAGACCTAGTCGCTGAGTGGTGAGTTTTAAAGGTACAATCAACAGGAAATGCTGAGAAAGGATAGAGACCTGAGAGAAAGTGAGTTTTGGATGCCTCTTATGCATTTGGCTTGAGGAACTGTAAAATCAGAACTGATATCAAGAGATGAGAGACAACAGGAAAGGTAGATCTGGAAAATGATCAGGCATTTAAATATGCTAAATATGAGATGCAAATTAGTCATCCAAGTCAGTTTTTATTATATTGAAGTTTTAGCGAACATGTCAAACTTGAGATACAAACGCTGTCGTGAATCAACGGAAAATATTTATAACCAATATTTATAACACTCACAATGGGAATGTCTATAGATAAAAGACAAAAGAAGCCTAGCTACTGAACCTTGGACCATTCTAAAATTTTGTTAGAATAAAAAAGTTGAGTATAATGATTCTTAACTGTAATCCTAGCACTTCAAATGCTGAGGCCAGGGAATTATGAGTTCAATGCAGACCTGGACTATACATCAACTTCCAAACACAGCCTTAACTATACCTCACGACCTTGTCAAGCAAAACAGAAAAAAAAAAAAAA
>NW_008355775.1:864918-882555 GCF_000622305.1 Nannospalax galili
GACATTGAAGAGAAAAACACTACAAAGAAGTAAAAGCCAGAGAAATAAGAAACCAGAAGGAAAGCTGTTCTGGCAGCCAAAAAGAAAGTTTTACAGAGGAAGCAGAGCTCTACTAATGTCAAAGGCTGTGGACTGCTCCAGTAAGATGAGGACTAACAAATGAAATTTGTATTACCTGGTGTTTTTACTTTGAAAGCACTTGATGATTTTATTGTATTACCATGTAAAATATAGGTCTATATATACATGGCAGATATTTTTGCACTTTCATTAATCCCAAATACCCCTAATATTCATTAAGCATGTATAATTTTGTTGATTGAGTTTAAAATTCTACCTGGATTTTCAAGAGAAGTTTTATCAACTATTTTGGAGAAAAATATTAAATATTGATTAGACCTACAACTTGGTATTGCAAACATCCCAACTCTGAAAATAGTTTTTTTTTTCTCAATATAATTCTGCTAGCCATCATATAGAAATATTTTATAGAGAAGATCAAGAACATTGGAAGCCAAGTATCCACACTTAACATTCTTTTTTTAAATTATTTATTTAAGAACCACATACTTAGAAGAAGCATTTCATTACAACAGCATTGACATACTCAATAGCAATTTCCAGAGCTAAGATGCATCTCTTTCAAAATTGGTTGTAAATTTTTAGGTTTACAGTTGAATTATTACAGTTGTACAATATTGTACTCAGTATATACCCTATAAGACATAAAATTTAATGAGGTTTAAGCTTTAAAAAAGGTCTCAATTTCATTATGAAAATACATAGTTTCTTACAGAAAAATTCATTTTTAATGCAATTGACATTAAGATGTTTGCACATGTGTTTCTAATCTCTACATATCTGATTATTACTAGTCACTAGTCATTACTTTCTGAGCTCCTTGACATCTGAGCACACATATAAAGTCACCTGAAGGCCATTATATCTTTTAATAGAGTCTTCTTAGTAGAATACACTACTTTTCTTGTGGTAAATATTTCCACACATCACAATGAAGGAGGATTTTTTTAGAAGAAGCATTTTATTACAGCTTTAACATATTCAATAACAGTTTTCAGAGCAAAGATACATCTCTTTCAAAAGTGGCTATAATTTTTTAGGTTCACAGTTGAATTAATACAGTTATACAATATTGAACACAGTATAAATCCTGTGCTTGAGTAAATTGAATAAGTTTTTAACCTTTAAAAAAGATCTCCATTTCATTTTAGAATATATTGTTTCTTGCAGAAAGACTCATTGTTTTGCTACTAACACTGAGATGTTGGCGCATGCATCTCTAATCTGTATGTATCTGATTATTACTAGTCATAATCAGTTACACTTTGTTCCTTGGCACTTGTGTATGTCTGTAATGTCATTGGGTAGATTTCAATGGTATTGTTTATCATCTCTCCTAATTAACTTGACATAAATTACCATGATTCCTCCTCAAATATAATACATTTTAAAAAATTTGTTGCTTTGTGTGTGTGTGTGTGTGTGTGTTTATTGCACAGAACATCCCAAACCATCTTATTCAGCTACACACCCATTTCCCAGATGGCACCCTCCCATAGCCTCCCTCCCTCAACTAGAGCCCTTATACTCTGATATCCCTGCTACTGTCTGCTGTGTTATCAGCACCCCCAGGCATTCCCCACTACTTGCCCTTCTGGTAAATCTAGTCAGCCTATCTAGAGGTCTTTGTTTAAGGAGGGTCAGGTGTTGCTAATCTAGCAGCAATCAGTTGTCAATGTTCCTTCAAATAAGATTCGGGTCTGCTGTACATTTTCCCAGTTCTATGCTGGGTTTCTGTCTGGGCATCCCTTTGGCCACCCTGGCCAACAACTCAAAAGAAGGTATCTCCTATCTGGTATTGTTGCTTGTTATGTAGCCCTTATCTATGCATATGGACTCTTAAGAAATTATATTGGCCCCTTTAATCTTTGGTTATACTTTCGTTTGGGTGTTTAAGGACATACAGTTGGCCCAGATAAACCAGTTTAGTTTTACTCTTAAGGTCATTTGAGGATCTGTTCCTCAGGGGACACCTGGGCTTGGGAGGAGCCCCTGGCTCCTTTCTTTTACCACTTCTGCCTATGTCAAGATAAGTCAAAGATCCTGCTCGACTGTGGTTGGCTTCACTTGGAAGCATGGAGAAAATGATTCCTCTGTGTTGACCCTCCACTTTGTAGACTGGACACTGCTTCAAGTTCATCTGGTGGGATCTCCTCGGCCTCCTTGGTCAAGAGGACAGGTGACCCACCACAATTATAGGACATTTTGAGAGATGCTCATAGTCCCTTGGAACTAGTCAACCTAGGAGGGCAAGGAGCAAAAACTGCCCTTTATGTCTCTCTGACCAAATTATTATAGGCCTCAAAGTATGTCTGTTAAACATCCAAGAAGGTTAGTTCCACCAGTCTGGTACTCGTAATTACTGTGTGTCATGTAGATAAATCTTGGGCAAAGACCATTTCTTCTCAGATAACCCTTACCTAGACATATATTTCTTGATCTGCTAAGTAGAGTTTGTCAGTAGGTTGTAGGAGTAATATGGTTCCCTCTGGTTTTCAAAACTAGCTAGGCATTATTTATCTCTTGCATTATCTCACCCCTGCATCATGGTTTTCCCACTTAAAGTGCCCCCATTTCCTCCTACTCCCTTAATAATACCCTTCTCCTATGGTCCTACTTCTCTTAAACTCCTTCTTTCCCTTTATCCCCTAGGTTCCTTTTATACCCTCCCTTCCCCCTCCCTTAAACTAACCCAATATTTATCCATATCTCCCTTATTAAGGCCTGTGTCCTACTGTTCTTCTCTTTCAGGTTATTTTTTTTCCTTTACCCCTTGTTTGCTTTCCATTATCCTAGTTCTTGTAATCATGTCTGGATACATACTCACTTATCAGGGTTTGGTTCTAGGATCCACATATGAGGGAGAACATATTTTTTTCTGAGTCTGTGTTACTTCACTTAGTATAACAGTTTCTAGTTCCATCCATTTACTTGAAAATTTCAAGATTTAAAGACATTAAATAGATCCACAATGAAAATTTTAAATCTTTAAAGAAAGAGATTAAGGAAGACATCAGAAGAAGGAAGGACCTCCATGCTCATGGACTAGAAGAATTAATATTTTGAAAATTACCATCCTACCAAAAGTCATTTATAGATTCAATGAAATGCCAATCAAAATCCCAATGACATTTTTCACAGAATTGTAAAAAAAAAATCTTAAGATTCATATGGAAGCACAAAAGACCTCAGATAGCCAAAACAACCCTGAGCACTAAGAGCAATGCCAGGGGGGGGGTTAGTATACCAGATTTTAAGCTGTATAACAGAGCTATAGTCATAAAAACAACATGGTACTGGCACAAAAATAGACCCTTAGATCAATGGAACAAAACTGAAGACCCTAATATGAGTAAATATAATTTCAGACACCTGATATTTTACAAAGGAGCCAAAATATTCACTGGAGGAAAGACAGCATGTTCAGCAAATGGTGCTAGCAAAAATGGATTGCCACCTGTAGGAGAATGAAAATAAACCCCTATCTTTCACCTTGCACAAAAGTCAACTCCAAATGGATCAAAGACCTCAAAGACCTCAATGTAAAGCCTGAAACTCTGGAACTGTTAGAATAAAACATTGGGAAAAACCTACAAGATATAGGTGTAGGAAAAGATTTTCTAAACTGGACATCAATTGCTCAGGAAACAAGGGCAAAAATTAACAAATGTGATGTCATTAAACTAAAAAGCTTCTGTACATCAAAGGAGACAACCAAGGAGGTGTACAGAAAATCCACAGAATGGGAGAAAATCTTCACCAACGACACATCCGACATTGGTTTAATATCCAGAGTATATAATCAACTCAAAAAACAGAATCAAGGCAAAAAGTGACCCAATTAAAATATGGGCTAAGGAGGTGAACAGATGATGTCATTAAACTAAAAAGCTTCTGTACATCAAAGGAGACAACCAAGGAGGTGTACAGAAAATCCACAGAATGGGAGAAAATCTTCACCAACGACACATCCGACATTGGTTTAATATCCAGAGTATATAATCAACTCAAAAAACAGAATCAAGGCAAAAAGTGACCCAATTAAAATATGGGCTAAGGAGGTGAACAGAAGGTTCTCAAAAGAAGAAGTAAAGATGGCTATGAAGCATCTTAAAAGATGTTCAATATCACTAATAACTAGGGAAATGCAAATTAAAACCCCTTAAAGGTTTCATCTTACCCCAGTCAGACTGGCTAAGGTCAAGAGAACAAATGATACCAAATGTTGGAGAGAATGTGGGGAAAGGGGAACACTCATCCACCTCTGGTGGGGATGCACACTGGTTCAACCCCTATGGAAAGCAGTGTGGAGAACTCTTAGAAAACTACAAATCAACCTACTTTTTGACCCAGTTATACCACTCCTTGGCATATACCCAAATAACTCATCCTATTGTAGAGATAGCCCTGTTTGTTGCTTCTCTTTTCACAATAGCTAAGAGATGGAAGCAACCTAAGTGTCCCTCAATTGACGGGTGGATAATGAAAATGAGGTTCATTTACACAATGAGTTTTACTCAGCACATTTAGCATTCTTAATAAGATATCATCTTAAAACATTTCACAAATCCTTTGACATCAAAAACAAGTTGTAATTCTTGTATGAAATATTAAAATTCCTATTTTCTTTATAAATGAGGCTGTAACATGTACCTTATGTAAATAAAATAAATGTATAAACACAGGATTAATTGAATAGAAATCTATAAAACAAGCTGATGCTACTTCTTTCTATGCTGTTACTCAAATCATTACCAATCAAAAGGCTCTAGGCTTCAGTTAATGGTATTATTGTCATTACACATTACTGAAGTTACTTGTTGGTCACAGTCATCTAAAGGACAGGATTTTTTCAGAAGATGTTTGGAACCACAGAGTACGCCCTTCTTGTCCTCAGTAACCTTTTGTACAAGTATTTCCAACACTGTGTGGATGAAAGGGGGGCAGTGTTCCCAGATGCTCAATCTCAACATTGTAGCATGGAAAGCAGGCACGTACAAGTTACCCCACTGGGAACTCACAGTTCTGAACAGCTGAAAATGAGCTTAATTGATTCTAACCTGAATTTCAGGGCCCTAATTTATAAGGTCAAAAAACAAAAACAAAAACAAAAACAAAAAAAACAAAAAAACATGCATTGAGAATGCATTGCATCTGAATTACTCAGAGGAAGCAAATTCCACATTAGTCTGTGTGTTTTATTATCATGTTCAACCTAGTAGTTGTAAAGTATGGAAAAAGTACAATCATAGATTTGTACATAAAGAATCCAACTAAATCATAGTGTGGCGTATCTCTGGTATAGTATAGAATAAGGGAAAATAGAAAAAATAAATAAAAAGCACACCCTATGTGAAATGCTTTGCCTTTATCCATGCTGTGGATATCTGCTGAATTCCTTCACTATAGCTTGACAAGACCTTAAGTGCTGCATATCAGCCTGTACTATAAGATTTATTGCTGCATAGTCTCTATACTTCAGGGAGTATTTTATTTTTGTTTCCACTAATAAATCTTCTGTACTTTCAAGAAGATATCTCTGTCTTTTCTTCTTAAATGAAGAGTTATTATTTCTCCCTAATATGTCTATTATCAAAAATCACAGAAAACAGGGGCTCGGTGAGATAAACATACTTAAAATATGTGAAAATATGAAAACACATGCTATCCACAGAATTAAAAGCATTTTTAAATCCTAAACTTAAATCTACTGCCTGTGCTATTCTCAGGAGATCTTGGTACACAAAGAGAAGCTTAAGAATATTTATACAGCCTAACTATAGAGTTCACAGTAAGCCTAAAGCTAAAGCAAAGATTTAAAGATACAGAACAACAGTTTCATCCAAGGTAAATCCATGGAAAATACTCCCACAGAATTATACAAGGTGAGATTCTGGCTGCCAGCAATAATCTTCAAACAGGTTAAAGAGCCACACTTGTAGTATATTTTTAATACTGTGCTCTGATGTCTACCTATTTCCATATAAAGTACTGGCATTGGAATTAATCAGTGCTACTGGATTCCTCAATGCCACTGACAGAACAGTTGCCTGACACTTTTCCTTTAAAAGTTTTCTATCTGAGGCTGTCCACAGTCCATCACTTCCCTTCATTAAATCCATGGTGAAGGCTGCAGCGATCACTGGAAGCAGAGTAATTCATACCAAGTAGGTCTGAAGTCTTAGTAGCTCCATGTGAGTTTATTTGAAACAGCATAGAAGCCTTAGTCTAACATAAACTTGACTTTTAGTACAGTCTTCTTTATAATTGAATTTTGTTTCAGGGAACCCAAACAAAATTAAGTTTATAATAATATAAAGGTGAAGTGTTCTGCTTTATTCAACTAGCTCTGTATTCCATAGCAATTTTTATTCTAGATACCACTGTACCTGAAGGATGAAAAGCTCCCAATGTCTGATGCCTGCTTTCTGTCTTCTTTCTCTTCAGACATTAGTAGCTCCCAATTGGCCCTCAGATGAACTCTATGCAAATAAAATGCCATTCAAAACATAATAATATATATAGTATAGCTCACATACATGCTATATCTATTTATCTGTCTATAACTAGATAGATAATAGTTTGATAGATTGATAGATAAATGATAGATGATGAGAGATGATAGATAGATAGATAGATAGATAGATAGATAGATAGATAGATAGATAGATAGATAGATAATATACACACATAACAGTTGGGATTTGACATTTTTTAAAAGATTTCTTTTTAAATGCATATATGTGTGTGTATTTTCATGTGAGTTTGTGCATGTGAGTTCGGGTGCTCATGGAGGACAGAAGCATTGAACACTCGTGGAGCTAGAGTGTCTGTTGTTTGTGAGCAGCCAGGTAGTCATGCTGGGAAACAAGTTGGAAACCTCTGCAAGAGCAGTACATGTTCTTTACCACTGAATCATCTGTCCAACCCTGGGATTTAATGTTTTCAGTATCAGTTACTTAAGTAATTATAGCTTTTTATCAGTAAATTTTTCCTTAAAATCAATGAATGTTAAACTTGTAATATCCAAGAGTTCATGATTATCTGACATTTATAACAATTAACTTAGAAACATTTCAATTCAATATTGTATATATTTATATACTTACTTTAAATATACATGAATCAGTGCTGGTTTTAAGCACAAATTTGTTTAACCATGCTTTTAAATCCATTCTTGTTACATTGACTTCTTGGACATTTTGGTTTGTAAATTAAATTTCAATCCATCATGCAGTTTTCTCTGGAACACAGAATGTCACTAAAAATAATCATTTTTATAGATTTTTTTCCCATTGTTTTCTGGATGGTAACTGCTAGTTCATTACCACAAATAAAAAAAAATGCATCTTTGAGGAAGAAATGGAGTAGCATTGTTTTTTGCTATCACCAAAACAAAGGTAGCATTACACAGATATATTACACATATAAGCAATAGTATCCATTTTCAAGGCCTTAGGACCTTGAATTTCTCAAGGTCATTGATTTTTTTGAATCATTATTATGATGTGAGACAAAAATATATAAAGATTTTTGGAACTAAGTATTAATATATCATGCAGAAACATTACTTAGCCAACCAAATAGCCTTGAAACAATTGTCCGTAGAAAAATCCCTGTCATTGGATCTGCTACAATCAATTTTTGCATAAGTATGCTTGAGCATTGATGATGCCCTGTGTACAATAGGTGGCAGCAGTAGCATGATGAAGGACAGGCCTTTGTACTTAAAGATCCTATGGTTCAATGAGGAAAGGACCAATAAACAGCAGAGGTATATGGTTATTCAGCAATAGCATTGAAGAAATGCATGGGGTGTGTAGGAAGTGGTATCTCACCACTGGTGGGTATGGACGGCTGGCAAGAAGGCAGTTAGTATATGCAATGTGAGAGGATGTTATGAGAAAAGACTAAGGGTTAAAATATATGCATATGGGACATTTGTAAATGCTGATTGTGTATCTGGTCTTAAGTATCACCACATAAATAACTTGGATGGCTAATGATCACAAAACCATACATAAGCTGTCTCAATGCAAATCACAAAAAAATTTTCTTTTAAACTTTTGTTTATTACATTTTTATTTACTTGGCAGTAGCGGGGCGGGGGGTGTTAGTTTGCTCATGTTGAAGTTGGTAGAAACTTGGAGTCAAATCTTACGTTCCACCATGTGGGTCTCAGGGATCCACATCCTTAGATTTGGCAGCAGATACCTTAAGTCTGAGTCTTCAAATGGACCACAAATACAAATTTAAACAAGAGTATGTGAAAGGAAGGAAGGAAGGGAGGGAGGGAGGGAGGGAGGGAGGGAGGAGAGAGGAAGGGCAGAAGGAAAGAAAGAAAAAAGAAGGAAAATAAAGAACAGGGTAGGGACACCTAGCGAAAGGAGCACCAAACATGGGGAGTGGAGGTACTTGATGACTCATGAGAGCAGAAGTGAATGCCAGTATGAGCAAAGAGACAGAGGATCCTAAGAATTTGGTGATAGAATGAATTCCCAGTTGGAGGAAGAAGAATCTTTGCAAGGTCCTGTTTCACATCACTAAGTTGAGTAAGTAATAATGTCTTCATTAAAAAAAATTGGAGGTGATTAGACAATGAAGGTGCCCACTTTAGAATACAACTTATTTACAAAGCACAGAAATAAGAACCAACAAAATGAAAAATAATAATCAGACTTGGAAAAAAAGAATAAAAACCTAGGGACATACAGTACTTGAACTCATGCTTTCAGTCCACTTTTGCCTTGTCATTTGCCACCTAAGGCAAAACATAGTGTCATGGGAGAGAATTCCTGCTGGTGAAAAGCTGCACACCTCACACTCATTGGGGGAAGGAAAAGCTGGGGCATCAATACTCCCTTGAAAGGAATTTTCCCAGCAACCTAAATTCCTTCCCATGAATTTCAGCTCCTAAAGGTTATGTCACCTCCCAGTAACACCTCAAGCTCACAAAAATGTTCAGAGATCTTTGGACTGTGTTAGAAAGTAAGACCACAGCAGCGTATTTGTCCTTATGAGCACAGATCAGATCAACATTGTGCAAGATTTTATTGTTACTATTTTTTATAATGGAAAATCTAATACATAATAAAATGTAAAGATAATAATAAAAATAGATGCAGTTTATCACTGTTTATCCTTCCTACAACATATACTGATGCTCTATTAGTGAAATACCATGTATAGAACTGATTAATCAAAATGTCTGTGAAATGTACTGAAATATATAACAGACAGATAGTCACTACATATTAATATTGAAAATCATTGATATGAACATTGACAAAATATACCCATCTCTACAAGTTAAACTATTGCAAACAGAACAAAAATTAGGGAGATACAAACAAATAATAAAGGACTATGGTATTATCCTTTTGAGTAAAAATAATCGACATTTGATGACACTAAGGATTGGAAAGGATAAAGAGAATTCCAGCCTCTACCATGGAGGCATATAGAACAGAAGTAGGTGTCACTGTTTTGAAAAGCAAGTTGAGAGCAGTTAAGTGAATGGTTATCATTAGGTGCCCCAAATCCCACCTCAAGGTATACACCTTAAAAATAATTTCTGCGTAGTATACAAAGGGAGATATACTGAAATACAATGATTAAAAAAATGGAGAAAAATTTAAATCTGAAGAACTGTAAACAAGACTATAGTACATCAATTATGGTACGCTTATTAAATAGAATGCTATATAGAAATATAAATGTGTGGAGTGGAGGTTGTGTACAAATGCAATATACTTCAACATCACTATTTTAGGAAAAAATCCCATTGTGGAATAATACAATATGAGATCAAATATGAAATTCAGAGAGTAAGACAGAGATCTAAATTTTTATGGATGCATATATGCTGTATAAGTGCAAGTCATGCATTAGTTTTATCAGTCTTTTATTCTGCAGCAAAAAAGGAAATGAAATGGAATTAAGATAAAAAGAATACATATTTTAAATCAATGTCATTAATGATTTATTTGCTTTAAAATTTTAATAAAAGAGCTTGGTTCAGTGACACATGACTTTCATCCCACTACTTTGTAGGCAGGTGGGTCTCTGTGAGTTCCAGTCCAGCCTGGTCTACATAGTAAGTTCCAGACCAACTAGAGCTGCAGGGATATTTTGCCTCAAAAAAAGATAAATTATAAATAAAATAATTTGACATAAGACAGGAAAATTAACATTTTCAAAGTGAACTCATTAGTGTTAATTATGTCATTCTCCACACTTTGTATTCTTCAAATATATCAGAGTTGACAATGTACTACCTGAATTTATAGTGCATTTTGAATAAAGCCAGGGTTAGACAGTGTCTTGCTGCCGTATTCAGAAGAGAAGAAGCTGGAGTCAAGTGTGAAAACACAACTGCCCAGGCAGAAATGCAGTGTGCCTTTATCGAACTGTGATCATAAGTGTTGTCAACAAACCACATTAACAGTTAACATTGTAAAGCACTGATTAGATATTTTGCTGAGTGTTTTATGCAAATTATATAGCATTAGGATAAGATGAAATCACAAGTTCAATTTAAATGAGAACTAAAAGTTATTGGACTTGATTGCCCATTATTTAAAATGTAAATGAATAATGAGTTTGAAGATGAAGTAATGTTGGAAACAATAGATCCTCTTCTTTGTTTAAAACAGATTTATATGTTAGCTTGTATATAACATATCAGAAATCTTTATAGTTGTACCTGAATGTTGCTGATCATAATACAGATGAGAAACAGTCAGAATTGAATGAGGATCAACTGATAAGCAAACAGTAACATACTGCACCAGAAAAAGTACCAGAGTCAATCCTAGTAGTACTGGTCATTTGCTGAACACTGACTATATGTGGACAGTTGTTCTTGAGGCTTTAAAGCTTTAATGTATTTATTCCCCAGTAACCCGTTGAGTTATGTGTTTAATCTTTGTTTAAACCAAACTTCCTTCCTTTCCTCCCTTCCTCCCTTCCTCCCTCCCTTCCTTCCTTCCTTCCTTCCTTCCCTTTCTTTCTTTCTTTCTTTCTTTCTTTCTTTCTTTCTTCTCTTCTTTCTTTCTTTCTTTCTTTCTTTCTTTCTTTCTTTCTTTCTTTCTTTCTTTCTTTCTTTCTTTCTTTCTTTCTTTCTTTCTCTTATGAAATGATTTCCCAAGCAGATTCCAGATAAACAAATGAGTCTGTAATGAGGACAGAGCTACATAGTACTGACAGTCATGGTGCGAATGAAGTTTTAAGAAAAATATATATTTGCAAACAATGGCTAACTAGTAAAGACAAGTTATCTTGGGACAGGAGAGGTATTTCCACAGTTAAGAGCACTGACTATTCTTGCAGGGACCCAGGTTTTATTTCCCAGCAGCTTCATGACATCCATAACTCCAGTTCCATGGATATGATTCCCTCTTCTGGCCTCTGTGGGCATAGCTATGCATAGGTGGACTTGCATGCAGGAAAAACACTTATACACATAAAAATAAATAAAATGTTTTTAAAAAGAAAAATGTAGACCCACTGAAGGGGTACACCAATTGTCTCACCCTGCTTCCCTGTTCAGCATAAAAGAAGCCAGAGCAATCTGTGTCCCTATTCCCTACTGGAAATTTGGGTAACCCCTTCAGAGGATATCATGATAAAAATAGGAGGTAGGAATTGGCTAGGCAGTTAGTGTAAAAAGACCCCAAAGACAAGTAGCTACTTTCTTGGCTAAAAGTCAAAATGTCCTTGGGACTGTTAGTGACATACTCTGTACCAAAGGCCAAAAATGTCAAAAGTATTTCAGAGCTAGTATCTAATCCTTAAAAGATTTTAGGGTTACCTCTTCAGAGGGGGTAATGTTACAGTACCCAAAAGCCCCATAAAAATAAATAAATGAAAGAAAAAAAAAGAAAAAGAACTTAGCTGTCATAGAAACATCATCTACTAAGAAAAAAACTTGTGAAGGAGGATGGTGTTGATGCAAAAGTGCAGCACTCACCTCAAAGGGAATAAGTGATAGTTTATTCTGAAGGGAAATATGAGTGACAGGGTCTGAGAACACGGATTACCTCACCCTTATCTCCAAGTTCCAATGTGGAAAAAATTCATGAAGTTTTCAATAGTAACAGAACAGAGAAAGTCATAAATCAAAGGACTCAGCTACAGACCTCAGATGCTATCCGGTGACTCTCAACCTTTTGGTTGGTGGAAGCTATGGTTTTGTTAAGTTATGAAAGGCTTTATCTGTTAGTTACGAGATGTTATAACAGACACAGAGGTGGGCAAGAAAAGGGTAGTTACAGAGCTAAAGATAGCCCAAGATAAATTGTAATTAGGCTCTGGATTGGCAACATTCCAAGCTCCCCACGATCACTGAAGTTCTAATCAATTGATCAGCCTTTACAGAATGTTCACTTTGAGGATTCAGGTTTTTTACTCTGGGAACCTTCATTCACACTGACAATGAACAGGGAAAAATGATCACTAGAATCTGCTAGTGAAATATCCACCACTGAATGGATGCTGTGGATTATATCATCAAAAGGAAGAAAATGAACACCAGAAAGGTAACATGTCCATACAAATATATAAATGTCATACTTACTGCAGATCTCATTTGGACATACGTCTGGGGACCACAGATTCTTATTCCTTTACCACAGCACATACTATTCAGATATTTATAGACTCAACATATCTGGTAAGACCAGCAGGGAATATTATGATTATCACCTTTTTCATTTCGAATGGTATTCCTTTCTGCTATTAAGTGAGGGGTGTGGCATGAAGGATATGCATCCCAGGGATCAATAGGAACCAATTCTTTGTTAAGAGTTTTGTAGAGAGCAGACACATTGTAACACTGCATTTTACCTTTCTTTACTCAGCCCATGCCCTTCAGTGGTACTAGTCATGTGGGAGAGTGAAAAGTAAATGCAGCCAAGGTGTCAAGCACCATAAAGCAAAGGGAATGTTCAGCTTTCAGTCTTCTGTGAAAACCGGACAGCATCAATTCTTGAGCAGTGGTACATTAAATAGCATAAAAGAGGCCCAAGGGATTAAGTGGTGGGCTGCATCAGTCCACTGACAACAAAGGGTGCCTATTTTAGTACAGAATTCCTGGGTGTCTGGGGAGAATGTGCCACTATTTTGGAGTGGGAGTTGGACATGAGAGAGTGTCAGCATAGAGGGCAGCAGAAGTATTTTAAAGAGGCTGTTGCTTTGCATTTTGCTCTAAGCAATGGACACAAAACTGGCTAAAGGACAAGCCTGAGCATCTGAGAGGTCAAAGTTGTTTTCACGCCAATGTAGCTGTCCAGATCAGAACTGAGAGGCAAAGTTATGAACAAAAAATGTTTTGAAAACAGAAGCTTTGATTACAAATAACACTGAAACAATTTTAAGATATGCACAGCATATCATATTTAAAACAGATACATGGACCATTGTAGGTTTAGTCACATGCTGTGACAATAATCTTCATTAATATTAAAACTGCAAGGGTAGGAGGTAGACTATCATATTTATGCTGACCTGTATAACATGACTCCTTGAGAAAATAGAAGAAAACAGTTTTGCACATGTCAGTGGGATGCTAACTGATTCTCTGTGGGGATAGCAATTTTTTAATTAATTGGAAGGATTTAGTTAAAAAACTGTTTTAATGTGATTACTCTATATATTTAAATTATGCCTCATTCCTAGAACAAGCTACTTCATAACCTTTATTCTAATGCAGAATTTGAATAAATTTTCATTCAGAGAAAAGGAGAAGGTAAGTAGGGAAATTATTATGCACTAACCACTGTGCAAATTACTTTACATGCATTATGCAGTGGTCTATTTAATCCTCCTAATGTAAGCCTTGAAAGGAAACTGAGAAGCCTTGAAAGGAAACTGAGGCAGTGGGGACTTTTTTTCAAGGTTATGAAGTTTAAAATTTATCATGGCTGAGATGTGAAAAGAAATTCCTCTTCCTCCTAAGGCATCTATCCCTAAAAGATTTCCCATCAGTCCTCACGTGCTCTTCAGAATAGCAATGAATGTGTAAAGGAGCAATCTTTAGACAAGTTCAGATGGAGAAGTCAAAAATACCAAGAGACAGGGTAGAGAATCCATTCCTCCAGGAGAGAAGCCAGCAGGCCTGCATTTACTTATGCAAAGCCATTGGGTATTAAGAGTCTGCATTGTTCTTTCTCATTCTATACTCACAATAAGCTTAGAATTTAAAGTAACAGTGAACACAGAAGATATGTTAGTAGCACCTTCTTCTGATGCTAGGAATCTTCAGAATGCTTTCTTTGTCCCTTGAGCCTGATGTCCTGCTGGGCATATATTTTGAAATACCCTAATGTGTGAAGAAGGAATAAAAATAAAAGATCAGCATTTGCAGCTATTGATTATAGAAGTAGCTGACTTTGAGGAGGTAATTTTATCCATCTGATTCTGTGCAGCATGAGATAATATTTGTATTCATTTCATTGTACGTATGATGTTAGAAAGACAAAGACAGACTCAATCAATATTCCCAAGTCATATACTCTAGTAATAAAAGAGATGATTTGAATAAATGAATATACAATGAAACACACAAGAGCAACAAACATCACTGAACATTATTCTTTCATTCCTTTACATACTCTGTTTCAAATAGTCTCCCCTCTTATCTATCCAGGTTTCATAAACTCTTCCTCATCCTTAATATCTTTTTAGGCATTACTTTTGATAAATCTATAAGGACATTAGTTGTCATCTATAAAATAGAGACAGACTATGTGATTAATGTAGTATGTGAATAAAAATGAAATGCTTATATAAATTCTTTGAGTTATTTGAGAAAAATATGGTGGGCATAAACAGTCATTTGAATTCTAGTCATGCTGACAAAGACATTAAAAGGGTGAGCCTTTGGATATTGTTTCAGGGGTCTAGTGCTAAAGGAAGACATGCATTATATTCAAGTTATAGTAGAAGGCAAATTTACTTTCAAGGCAAGGGATTTGGTTTCATGTACCAGGATTTCTTCCTTCAGTTTTATTTGGACTTTTATTACCCAACTGTTTTCAGGACACAAAGAAAATATTTAAAAAAACCACCAAGTCAATGATAGAAACTATATGTATGATACTATAAATTGCTATTACACTGTATGTAACACAGGTGAATGCTTAAAATACACTGAATTTATTAATGTATATATTATAACAATACTGAAATATTTATCAGATGTTACAAAGTAAACAACATACAGAATTTCAAAGGCCAATCTTAATGTTTGTAGCAATACATTTGAAAGTAAGCATAAATTGTCATATTTTATAAGTAAATGAGTAAGCATTCATTGTCATATTTTATAAATGAACATTTATTATAGGATAGCAAATAATCAATTTTAAAAATCTATATAGGCTAGGTGTCTTATAAATAAAAAATAAAAATCTACATATGCTAGGTGGCTTATAAATAAAAACCATGTATTTCCCATAGTTATGAATGCTGCTGATGGCCTGCTCCTCATAGAAAGCTCTTTCTTTGATTACATCATTTGGCAGAAATGGAGGAAGAGTATCTGGTGTTTCTTTCCTAAAGACCTCCTTACCTCTTAAGCTTTATTGTGTACCTTGAGGGGTTCAAGGGAACATAAACAATACCATCACACTCAGTAGCTGCAATGGTTAATCAAATGGTGGAATCATTTTAGAGTATTTAAGAATTTTGACAATTTACATAATAATAGAAAGTGTCTTATGGACTACTAATATTAATAAGATAAAACCAGAGAATAATGAAGTGGTAAATATTTTATCTATTTTGTTTGAAATGTTTACATTCCTAAGAAGATGATGTTTGAATTATTGTACTTATATTTGTAATGTGATAAACAAGGGAATTTGTGCTATGTATATAAATATGACATGAAAATGAAGATAAAGGGTTTAAAAGTCACAGAATCAATTAAAGAATAACCAATGATCAAACATGTGAGGAAGATTTAACAACCGGAGCTGAGAATCTGAACATCAAAAAGTCACCAAAGCAATTAAACACTAGCCAATGATCAAATATATGAGGAAGTTTTAACAACCAGAATTACAGTTCTGAACATACCCTAAGAATTTTGGCTCAAATTCTTAGCAAGAAAGTGAAAATATTTTATAAAATTCATCTGACTATGTTTAGAAATATCTTTACAGTAAATTGAAACCTGATTTGAAACTAAGGTTTTATTTCTCTGCTTTGTATACCTGTGTAATTTCAAAGAAACTAAATATATATATGTGTGTGTGTGTGTGTGTGTGTGTGTGTGTGTTTGTGTGTGTGTGTGTGTGTGTGTCAGTTCATAGGAATAAAATCCTAGAAAAAGAGTAACATACAATAGCATATTGTAAAGGACAAACCCATAAATACCCAAACATGTATATAAGACTTGAATCATATGTGATTTAAGACTGGCTTTTAAAGAATCATGAATGTAAACTGTCCTCAGACAATGAATGATCTTGCTGAATAATCATGTAATGAAAAACAAATGAAGAAAACCTGCACAGCAGTCATATAAATCCAGCGAATAAAAAATGATTTGTTCTTGCATAATGAGACCCGAGGCGAGTACTAATAGATATATTTGTAAAAATAAAAAGATGACAGACAATTGATATTTACTCTTTCATTTTACTTATGAAATTTTTGTTTTGGAGCATGATTTTCAAAACGAATATCATTCACTACCACTACCTAGGGACATGGTTAATATGCCTGTCTGCTGAGCTCTTGTAAGCCTTTCACAGCTACTATCTGTGAATAATGATGCTTCTTAAAGCTCTTATTTGTATTCCAAATAAGAGCCCCCATCCCATCCTTAGTTCTCCTTAAGGGTGGAATTAAAAATTCTCAGAGAGCTTTTTAAAGAGGTAACAAGCATATCCCACGATAAACCAATTCAATTAGGAATAAGAGAAAGATATCCTATGGGAACTCAATCTGTAAATATAACCAATAAAGTAAAAGTTATGTTTACTGAAATTTAGGAACAAGGTATATCAATACATTTAATGTAGACTCCTTTGATTCCTTTCTTGTGCTAGTAAAAGAAATGATTATTTTAAATGATGGGTAGAAAGTTACCAAAAATTACAAGTCATATGTAAATCAGTTATTTTATACATTTGACCATAAGAAAACCCTAATATATATAAAACAGAAGTTGGATTTTGTAATTTTCTCGTCTTTGAGTCCTTAAGAAAATAATAAAAATAGTATGGGGCTCCAGTGATGGAAACCAGTTTCTAATAACACTTTAGCAATAGAACCTTGATTTTGTCTATCCTAAAATGATGATGACTGCAGAACAGGTGGCAAGGTGTCGTAAAAACAACAAACATACTGGTTTGGTTTCAGAGGTTGAGATTTCAATTTTAAAAGTGTCACCACAAGGCAAAATGATTTATTTTATTTGTAGACTGTTACCCCACCCCTCCTTAAAGAGCCAAGGAGATGGTCTATGCTGTTTATGAAGTTATTTTCTTTCTGAATTTTCATGAATAGAATTTATACTAGATTAAAGGCTTGTTTTTGAGTGGTTGA
>NW_008355775.1:882802-908950 GCF_000622305.1 Nannospalax galili
GAGACAGGGTCTCCCTGTAGCCCCATCTGTCCTGGAATTCACTCACTCTGTAGACCAGGTTGGCCTTGAACTCACAGAGATCCTCCTGCCTCTGCCTCCCAATTGGTGGGACTACAGGGTTGCACCACCATGCCTTGTTCTACTTATGGTTTTATTTGAAAATTTACATTTTCTTTAAAAGACTCCCTTTTTATTTAAATAAAATTAGCAATAACATCTATAAAATCAACTTAATGTGCTAGTTTTATTTTTTCTAATGAATAGCAAAATACACAAAATATACTTTCATGAATTGCTTGAAATCATCTTAGTATTTCTGAAAATTGGGTAAAATATTATTTGAAAATGGTGATGGTGAACAGGTTATATGTTGAGGAATGTTATTAAAATGGCATTAAATAGTTTAAGATGATCAAATCATATTTTCAAATTAAGAATATATATTAGATGGAGAGCACATGCACATTTCAGAAAGAAATGATACAAGGACAGTGGGAAAATAATATATTCATCCATACTGTTTGTCAAGATCCTACAGTGTCATGGTACACAGTGAGAAGAACAGTAGCCTCTCTAAGGTTAATCAAGGAATTATTTTGCAATCATGAAACAAGGTGGCCTACCATCTTACCTGACCTCTTCCCTGATTATAGAAATATGAAAATACTAAGTGGTAAGTGCATAAATTATGCACTAACTAGTGACAGGCAGAAAAGTAAAGAGAACCAAGGAAGAGAGATAAACCATCAAGCATGGAATGACTCTGACATGTAATATGTCAATAGTATTTCAGCCACTTGGGTAAAGTCTAAGCAGAAACTAAAGAAAAATGAAGCCTTAAAAACCCTCCGAATAATAGGTAACCCTAAAGCTAACAAATGTGCCGAAGTGCCATTGAGAAATTTTGTTCTCTCTGGCAATGCTGTGCTTCATAATATTTAAATAGATTTTGTGAATTAAATTAGCTAATATTTCAATGATATAGCTTTTACATGCTAGGTACTTTATAAAGCATCTTGTCAGTACTCAGTCATTTAAACCTCAGCACAAACAGTAGGTAGTACTGTTACTGACTTCACTTCTTTCCATGTGGAAATGGCTTATACGACTTATTCCAGTATGTGGGAAAGCTGTTGGGTTCAGCAGTACAAGATTCTTGTTCTATTTAATCCTGTTAGTTAGTGGTTCTGGCTCTCAAAGAAACTCTTCTTTGCAGAATGATAGATTGAGAAGCTCTGAAACTGATGGTTTAGATTAACACAAAATAGTACCCTAAAGATAGTACATTGGTTTCTTAATCCCTGTGACAAAATACCTGACAGGAAGCAATTTAGGGAAGGAAGGATTTGTTTTAGGTTTCACTCTAAGGACTTACTTCAATTGTGATAGGGAAGTCATGGTGGCAGGAGCTGGAAGCAAGACGGTCAATGGTATTTTCAATCAGGAAGCAAACCAGAGATCAATGCTTGTAATCAACTGGTTTTCTTCTTCATGTTGTAAAGGAGACAACTTTTTTTTTTAACTTTTACAAAAACTTTATTGAGAATTTCATACATGTATATAAAGGTGTTTTGATCAAATCCATGCCCACTCTCTCCCCTCCAACATCCCCCCCCTCTGAAAAGGTAACCCTAAAATCTTTTAAGGATTAGATACAAGCTCCCAAATACTTTTAACATTTTTGGCCTTTAAAACAGAGTATGCGGCCAACAGGCCCAAGGATATTGTGAATTTTAGCCAAGTAACTGGCTACATTTCTGTGGGGTCTTTATCCCCTAACTGCCTAGCCAATTCCTACCTCCTATTCTTATCACACCATCCTCTGAAGAGCTTACCCAAATTGCCAATAGGGAACAGGGACACAGACTGTTCTGGCTTCCTCCATGCTGAACAGGGATGGAGGGTGAGGCAATTGGAGTACCCAGTCAAAGAATAGGTCTATCTAAAAGACTCCCAAATTTCATAACTCCTATCTCTAGGGAGAAAAGAAAGTCCTGGAATCATGAATAGGAGATGTGAAGGAGAAATAAAGACAAGAGCAATTAGCATTACAAGTTCTAGACAGGGAACTAGAAAAGAGTCAGAACAGGGCAATTTTCAAATGTTTATATAAAAGTCCATTGGGGTTTCTTGACAAGGGCTTCCAAAAGCATCACTCTATTGGGTTCTCCCTCATTTTTCTTTTTTCTTCCAAGGATGGACTAATTGGCTGGGAAGAGTGGCTGGATACTCAGATGAGGATCCAGTGACCCTGCTTGACACTCCTTTAATGAATGAGGACAACAATCACCAAGCCCAATTGTGATTATTTTTAGCAATCAGTCTCCGGTGAGATCATGATGATGGTAGTTATTTCATGCAGAAGGGACTGCTGTATAGCATGTTCTTATTAAAAGGATATGGAATTTAAAAGGATTTGGTGCTAAGACCCACATATGAGGAAGAACATATGTCGTTTGTTTTTCTGAGTCTTTTACTTCACTTAGTATAGCAGTTTCTAGATCCATCCATTTACCTGCAAATTTCACTATTTCATCTTTCTTTACTGCTGAATAGAACTCCATTGTGTAAATATACCACATTTTTGTTAACGACTCATCAGTTGAGGGACACTTAGGTTGCTTCCATCTCTTAGTTATTGTGAAAAGAGCAAGAACAAACATGGTTGAAAAACTGTCTCTATAATAGGATGAGTCCTTTGGGCATATGCCAGTGAGTGGTATAACTGGGTTATGGGTTCTATGGTAGGTTCATTTTTAGTTTTTTAATAGTTCTCCACACTGTTTTCCATAGAAGCTGCAAAAGTTTGCAATCCCACCAGCAGTGAATGATCATTTCCCTTTCTCCACACCCTCACCAGCATTTGGTATCATTTGTTCTCTTGATGCTAGCCAGTCTGACTGGGGTAAGGTAATACCTTAGGGTGGTTTTCATTTGCATTTCCCTAATTACTAATGATGTTGAACACTTTTTGAGATCTTTCTTAGCCATCTTCATTTCTTCCTTTGAGAACTCTCTGTTTAGATATTTAGTCTTTTAATTGGATCATTTGGTTTCTCGAATCTCTGTTTTTTGAGTTCTTTATATATTCTGGATGTTAAACCTCTGCCAGATATATCACTGGTGGAGATTTATTCCCATTCTGTAGGTTTTCTCTTCATTTTTGTGATTGTTTCTTTTGCTGTACAGGAGCTTTTTAGTTTAATGAGGTCCCACTTATTGATTGCTGACCTTAACTCCTGAGCAACTTCTGTCTGTGTAGAAAAGATCTCAGGGCTTTGTGGACCTTGTTTCTGGAACTTCTGAGATTCAGGAGTTGTTTACTTCCCGAGCCTGATAAGTTTCATTTACCTCCTGAGTTTTAATGAGCCTCCCTCCAGGGTAGAATGTTCCAATTCAGGGAAAATTGCTACACAGCAGTGACTAACCAGAAGTCCAACAGGACTATTACAGAATACTAACCCATGTTCTCAGATACAAACTAACAGATGGTTGAATTTTCTTTTTCTTGCTTTCCTACTGATAGAGTCCAGGCCTATAGACCCTTCCCCCAGTGTAGCAAGGCCTCTTAATTTTGAAAGCCCCCTCAGGACAAGTTTTGCAGGGCCCCTTAGTATACTTTTTGATCTGGTATAGTAACCCCCCAGAATTCCTCTTTGTGCTCAAGGTTGCTTTGGCTATCTGGGGTCTTTTTTGCCTCTATTTGAATTTAAGGATGCATTTTTCTAATTCTGTGAAGTATGTCATGGGGATTTTGATTGGGATTGCATTGAATCTATATATTGCTTTTGGTAGGATGCTCATTTTAACAATAGTAATCCTTCCAATCCATGAACATGGGAGATCCTTCCATCTCCTAGTGTCTTCCTCAATCTCTTTCTTTAATGATTTAAAATTTTCATTGTAGAGATCTTTGGTGTCTTTTGTAAGATTTATTCCAAGATATTTTGTTTGCAGCCATTGTGAATGGGAACATTTCCTTGTATTCTTTCTCCAATTGCTTATTATTAGTATACAGATAGGCTGTGGTTTGCTTTAGATTGATTTTATAACCTGCCACTACACTGAAAGTGTTAATCAGTTCTAGGAGTTTTCTGGTGGAACTTTTGGGATCTCTTAGGTATAGTATATCATCTGCAAAAAGGGATAGTTTTACCTCTTCATCTAGCAAGAGTTTCAAGTACCATGTTGAAAAGGAGTGGGGATAATGGACATCCTTGTCTGGTTCCTGATTTTAATGGGAATGCTTCCAGTTTTTCTCCATTTAGAGTGAGATTAACTGTGGGTTTGTTGTATATGGCTTTAATTATGTTGAGGTATGTTCCCTCTAGGACTTTGAACATAAATGCGTGCTGAATTTTGGCAAAAGCCTTTTCTGCATCTATTGAGATGACAATGTGGTTTTTGTCATTGAGTCCATTTATGTGATTAATGATGTTTATTGACTTGCATGTGTTGACCCATCCCTACATTTCTGGGATAAAGCCTACTTGATCATGGTGAATGACCTTTTTTATTTGTGTCTGTATGAAGTTTGCAAGTATTTTGTTGAGAATGTTTGCATCTATGTTCATTAAGGATATGGGTCTATAGTTTTCTTTTTTAGTTGTGTCTTTACCCAGTTTGGGTATTAGAGTGATGTTGGCTTCATAGAAGGAATTTGGGAGTTCTACCTCTGTTTCTATCATTTTGAATAATTTAAGTAGCATTGGTTGGAGGTCTTCTTTAAATGTCTGGTAGAATTTTGCTATAAATCCATCTGGGCCTAGGATTTTTTTAGTTGAGAGGGTTTGTATTACTGTTTCAATTTCCTTATGTGTTATGGGTCTGTTTAAACTGTTGATCTCTTCTTGGTTTAACTTTGGAGGAGACTCCAGTCCATGGAAGGGTATTTCCCACATTTAGAGTAGGTTCTCACCCTAACTAACCTAATGTACATAATCCCTCACAGACATGCTTAGAGGCTTGTCTTTTTAGTGATTCTGGATCTTATCCAGCTGACAATTAATATGAACTATCACAAACAGAACTGGGTCAAGGATATGGCCTGTATATTTAGGACCAATACACTGTGAGGGAAAATTTCTAGCTTCTGGAAAAGAAATTCCCTTGGTTTTACTTATGAGTCCTTAGAAGAGACATTCTACTACACATCGAGGACAATGGTTGTGATCCTTTCAACCACTTTGGGACAAGGTATGTGAAACCTTCTGATTCTAACTAGATATCAGAGACAAGCATACCACAGAGAACTGTAAAAAGGGAGTCAGACAACTTTTGAATTAACACATTTACAATATAATAAAGCGATATCAATGCAAGTGATAATCCTGTACTTCATTTCCCTTAGGAAATAATCAAGACCCTCCTAGTTCAACCTCCAAAAGAAAAGTAGTATATTCTTACCTCCCATTTCTGCTAAAATAATTACAACTTTCACAGTGATAAACAGTTTGACTACTTTCTTTTAAATGGTCAGATTCTTTGAATTTCAGATTAGCTTACAGACTAGCATAATATGTTCAAGAGTTCAAGCCTGGAATTTTAAACTTGACTTGTGAGTTCTGTTTATTGAACTTGATTCTGCATCTGTAACGCCTTCCTGTTCTTACTTTTGGAAGTGTTGATAGTCGTTAGTTTATGCTTCTATTTTACATATCAAAGAAGACTTTCTCTAAGTATCTGCAGTTACAATATATAATTCTGGTACATAGAAAATAGTAAATTAATTATTAATAACAATAAGTTTCTTGAAAAAAATGAAAACTTTAGAATGGAAAAGAAATGTAAACTTTTGGTGCTTTGATTTTTATACCAATTCTGTAGGAGTTGGAGAGTGATTATAATGATCATTTATGTATTTTACTTTAATATACCAAGATTCAAGAATTAATGTGCATTTTAAAAATTGAATAGGGGTTCTAAAAGATTGCAAATTCAAGTTGGTCTTTTGTGTATCTGGGCTTTTATTTAGATTTAAACTTAGAAATGATTACATTTTCTTCTTATCATAAAAAATAAAGTTAGATAAAAGTTTACAAGGCATAACCAAATTGAGTCTTAACATTTAGAAGGCTGCTGTCTTGAGCCTTAAATTCCACTTTCTTTTTTAAAAATATTTTTTTTATTTATTACTTTTATTTTATGTGTATGAGTGTATTGCTCACGTATATGTCAGCGCACCCACGTTGTGCAATGCCGCAGATGTCAGAAAACGGTTTCAGATTCCCTTGGAACTGGAGTTAAGGACGGTTCATAACTGCCAAGTGGGTGCTGGGAATCAATCGTACCCGGGTCCTCTGCAAGAGCAGTCAGTGCTCTTAACTTCTGAGCCGTCTCTCCAGCCCCAAACTCCACTCTCCTAAACAATATAAACTGCAAGCAATTTACATCTCTTTTTATAATATTTTATTTATTATTTTTATTTTATATGTATGATTGTATTGCCTGCATGCATACAACTGTAGCCATAATATGCAATGCTCACAAAGGTCAGAAGAGGTGTTGGATGCCCTGGAACTGGAGTTAGAATGTTTGTTAGCTGCCATGCATGTGATGGGAACCAAACCTGGGTCCTCTGCAAGAGTAGCTAGTGCTCCTAACCACTAAGGCACACTCCAACCCTACGTGTTTCACTTTTGTTAAAGAGTAAAACAGAACCTTTAAAAGTTAATACATAAAACTCTAATAAATTCTTCTGAGAAATAGCTAGAGTTAGAGGACCTGTGACTCCTTGATCACTATCAGTTAAGCCTTCTTTACTGCAAGATTTCTGTTACAGATCCTGGAAATGATCCCTGATTCTATCTTGCCAACAGTTACTAGAAGTGAATTATAATCTCAAGGGCATTTGACTCTGCCGATTTAGTAATTGAGTAATTACATTAAGAAGTACAAGGCATCATTTCATTAATCAAAGGGAAAATTTGATAAAGTGCTTTAAGTGAACATAAAGTCATTTTTATTTTCCCGAAGTAAACTAAATCTCCATAGCTTCCAACTCAGTGTATCAAACTTTCCAGTAACTATGGGTTTCACTAGGAAATCAAAGGCATGTAAACCATTCCTGACAGATCATCTAAACCTCATCACTAGTTTTTATCCTCTAATAAACTAAGCCCTTTCTTTAAGTGACAGTTAAAAGACTATTTTAATTCAGTGTCCAAGTTAACATTAAATTACATACTAGTTCTGATATCTTCAAATAGATTCTTTTTTTGCCTTTGTTAGAAAGACAAAGAAACCTTGAAATTTAAATTCAGATAGAAATGGAAGAATAAAATTAGGTAGATGGAGTCTCTGAATAAGTTTGTGGGTAAATTCTTATATTTAACTCTAAGGCTGAAGCTAGTAAACTCATGACATATGCTTTTTGAGCAAATAGAAGGCTAGAGACTTGACTGGGATGCTGGCAGGGACTGGGTGTGTAAGTGGTCCAAAACATTGTGTATTTTCCAATAATATTTATATGTCTGCTTTCTATATGGATTATAATTTCATTCTTACTTTCAGGTTTTAGTCAAGACAGTTAGAAATCAGACTGCATTGTTTTAAATGAAATGACATTGTTTGTTGCTGAATCCTTAATATATTATAGAATTTATATTAACTATTTTCCCATCCTCCAAATTGACTATAATACTTTCATGACATGTGATCATTATACTTTATAGGAGAGAGTACCAATAAATAGTAGACCAGTGATTGGAATAAAACTGATTCTTAATGGCTTTGAATATTTTGTCATCTTTGAATATTAAGGAAAAGGGAGATAAAAATTCTACTTTTAGGATATGAAAATAAAAATCTTATTGAAATTGAGTTTGCAATTAATTTTGTCCAAGAAGTATTGTAGGCTGATCAAGAACACACAGTGCATAAGCAAACAATATCAGCAGTTTACTGACAAATATTTCCATATGTTCAGGCTCAAGAATTTAGCAGTTATGAGACACCTGGCATTTCATGCCTGCAATCTCTGTGCGAAGAGAACATGCTGAGTTTGAACATTCTATTTCTTAGTATTCCTTTCATTAAGTAAACATTAAATATTCATAACCCATCATGATGCTCACTAACCTCTGTTCTTTCAGTTCAATCTTGGTAGTTATCATTTCTGTTTCTACCTAGATGCTAATTAGATTTTTAATGCTGTTAGAACTTTAATTGAATTTTCCTTATTACAAAAATTCAGTGTGACAGTAAAGAAATTACAAAATAAATACAATGAAGAACAGTTAAATATCCTCATGCCTTCACTTTCAAGATATAACCTTTTTGAAAAAAAATCTCTTTGTAGCTAGACTTCTACTCCTCTGTCTCCTCCAAATATATAGAGATCTATGGTTTTTTTCATTTAGAAAAGTAAGAAGGTGGAGAAGTATTTGTTTAGGGTCTGTCCTAGTTTGTTTCTCCATTGCTGTGACAAAACACTCTGACCACTACCAACTTGGGGAGGAAAGGGTTTATTTATCTTACATCTCCCAGGTCACAGTTCATCAGGGAGCCCAAGGTAGGAACTCAGGGCAGAAACCTGGAGGCAGGAGCTGGAGTACAGGCCATGGAGGAACACTGCTTACTGGTTTGCTCCCGTGGCCCAAACTCAGCCTGCTTTCTTATGCAACACAGGCCCACCTGCCCAGGTGGCACCACCCATAGTGGGCTGGGCCCTCCCACATCACTCATCAAGAAGATGCCTTTCAGACATGGCCACCGGCCAGTCCAATAGAGGCAATTCCCCAATTGAAGCTCCCTCAACTCACGTGTGTCAAGTTGACACTAAAGCTGTCCAGCACAGGGTCCCTGTACTGACTAATGCCCTACTGTAAAGAGCTGTCCTCAGATGAAGGTGGAAGGGAGGGCAAGAGGAGGGACTCTGTGGTGACTGCTGACACACCCTAGGAATTCCCGAACTCCATGCCTGGGAAAATTGCCAACAAAAATTACATTTACAATGAAACTCACATTCAGAACAAAAGTAAAGGATTACGCACCCCTAAATTTGTGTATATTTTCATTAGTAATGCAATAAGGCGGGACATCCTTTATTGTTTCTCCCCAGGTGATGAGTTCCACTAAATAGAAACAATCTTGTAAATTGTTCCTATTAGGAAGCAGCAGAAATCATAGCTACTTATTGCTTACACAATGTAGATTAATTTGGAAGCAACCCCAGACCAATACTTCCAAATATATAAAAGTGACACACTGTTAGTGGTATTTTGAATTGGGATAATATTTTTAAAGAATATTAAGTAATATTAATAAAATCCTTTGAAACATGACTCTCCTCTCTGGTTATGTTTCTTTTCCAAATAGAAATTCACAAAGGTATCTGTGTAAGACTGATCAATTCATGATTACAACGGAGAAAACTGAAGCCTCTTAACAGTCCCAGTATCTGGAATTCATATAAAAAGATGGTATACTTACATTTTTGAATGTTATATATTTGCTATGCAAAATGAAACAGCTTTATACTGACAATACTAAGGTATATTTTAAAACAAAAACTGGGGCATGAGAAAGTGTGCAATTTCTGTCCAATTGTTTTAAATAAATATATAATTAATTGTATATATATTTTCAGAAAAGATACAGAAGGAAAAGACTATGCTGTAGTTACTTCTTTAGAATGACAGAAAGGACAACAAGGGAGGAGGGCATTTAGAATTTACATAATAATTTCTTTAACTTTTAAGAAAGAGGTATCTTTAGCCTTTTAAAATGAAATTGATTTTACTCTTTGAAACTAAACAATTGAAAATTTTGTTGCTTGCAGTTCAAATTGATGGTGATTATAGGTAAAGAATTGAATTACAGAGAATATGCAATCACTGTTTTCTCTATTATTTATTGTCTTAATGGTTTATAATTAAAATATACCGTTTTTGTCTTGTTGTTGTTGTTGTTGTTGTTGTTGTTGTGAGCCTTTAAAAGTCTATGCCATTTCTGCAAGGAGCTGGGAGTCCCAGACCTAGCTGAGGAGCTATTAGCGATTGATAACTGCTGGGAGAAGGAGAGTCAGTTTTCCTTAAGGATGTGACCTCCAGTAGGTTGGCCATGGTCCAGGGAATGAACCCACCTTCAAGAGTATATGGTACACAAATTGGATTTATGAACCTAAAAAGGAAAAAGGAGGGCAGGGAGATGGAGGTAGACTGAGGGGAGATGGGGTATGAGGGTTGAATATGATGAAAATACATTACATGAAATTCTCAAAGAATTAGTGAAAATATTTAAACAACTAGAAAAAATATACTATTTTTAAAATCCAGGAAAATTTTAAACTTTAAATGAACCAGAATAAAAATGATTAATAATATAGGCTACTGAGTTATTCTGTTAGGATTCAAATATTGTGAACACAGGCAACTTTCTAACATGATTTAAAAATAAAAGTGCTTGGGTCATCATAGGTGCTCAGAGAAACAGAAGCATCATTGTTATTGTTATCTTAAAACCTAGCTGGCATAGATTAGATTAATACTGATGTCAAATAAAACTTAGTTGAAAGAAGTAGGTCACATTATGGGAATGATATTCACATCTGTGCTTGAAGTTCTCACTGTATTATTTTAAATTGAAGTGCTCTTATGTGTTTAATGATGAGTCATTTTGCTGTCATGTGTGAGAGGGCTGTAATATTTTTGTAAACATCACATATGTTAAGGAAGGATTGGCTTTTTCAAAGAAAAACTACACAATTGACTATTGCTTAAAGTATCAATTTGCATCTGAAAAAAAAGTCCTAAACTACATAGTACATAACATCTTAGTTGCATCTAAGCGCTCTATTTTAGTTATTTTTAGATTTATATCTATCATGGAAAGGAACATTACCAAAAAGGCAGCAAACGCTTTTGAGAAATGATTACTGAAACATGCTTCTAGAAGCTCTTTCTACCATTGGCTCTGTGTTATTGTGATCATTGTCTTTCTTTCATTTGTTCTTTTCTTCTTATTCGATGTTTTTGTTGCTGTGATTTCAATTAATCCTGGTTGACCCCCTACTTCATGACTACTGGGAATGTTTGATGTAAAATGACCAAAATGCCTCCATTGCTTTCTTTTAGCATTGTCTCAGTTTTTCGCATTACTGCTATTTTTAAATTTTTGTCCACACACATCTTTCATTTAATGGGGAAAAAGAAGTGTGATTGGATGACTTGGCTCTAAACACTAGATTTGCCTTTCCTTATCCATAAAATTTACTTTTTCTATATGTACAGGTGTTCTAGTTTACTTTCTGTTGCTGTGATAAAACACCGACCAAAAGCAACTTGAGAAGAAAGGATTCCTTTGGCTTATAAGTAGGTCACAGGCCACCATCAAGGGAAGCGGCTTCTCTCTTTAAATAGTGTGCATTAGCACTTTCCAGCATCTGAGTGTCATTCCTTCCCCGGTGCTGTATTGAACCTGCTCTAGACCAGAAGTTGTTCCAGAAATTGTCATCATTGACCTGAATGATAACCCATGTGCTGTAATTTACATATTTTCAAAGTTAGACTGGAAGGAAAAGATGGTAACATTTCATAGTTCTCAAATCCTGGAGCGGTATTGAGCTTAACAGAGAATAAATATGATATCAAGCAATCCATATCTCAACCAATATAGTGTTTTTTAACTTGCTCTAAGCCAGTGACTTCCTTGATATTGTATACCTGCCTCTGGTGCCCAGTGATAGCATCACACAAGACCATCAAAATGAAAATAGTTTTGGTAGCTGCAACCTCTGGAACCCACAGTTCTTACCATTTTAACAGAAGGAAGATCAGTTGCATACACACATGGTGAAAGGACTAATTCAGGAAGTTAAGATTTTACAAAGGACAAGGAAGTCAAGTTATGCATAAAAATACTAAATAATTGCTGGGTGTGGTGGCACATGCCTTTAATCCCAGCACTTGGGAGGCAGAGGCAGGTGGATCTCTGTGAGTTCAGGCCAGCCTGGTCTACAGAGTGAGTTCCAGGACAGCTGGGGCTACAGGGAGACCCTGTCTCAAAAAAGACCAAAAAAAAAAAAAAAGAAAAAACTAAGTAATTGGCCTAGAGACAGATAACAAAAAGATCTTGAAGAAAGTGAAAAACTGGAAGAGATAAAGGTAAAGGAGAACAGCAGCCAAGGAATAACTTTAAAATATTTAGTTTCTTGTTTCTCAAGGGATGCTGCATATTCATGGATTCGATTTTGACATGCTTTACTTAGTGCATTTAGTAAATTCTTAAACTTTAAAAATATCCATTTTTCCATATGTAAAATTGATCTTGTTAAGAATATTAACAAAGTTTCTTATAGGAGTGTTGATAAGGATTGAATGTGATCCTATTAAGTATAAAGTTCTTAGGAAAATGTTGGGCACACAATTAAGATAGGAATTATTAACTATCACTATGAAATAATGAAATGTCCTAACACATAGGCTGGATGATGGAATAGAATAATTGAAGGACATACAAAATTTGAAAAATGGAACAAAGAGGAGCTGTGTCAGCAAGGAAGGTCAGAAACAGGTTGTGAAAGTTCAGCCTAAGGGATATTTATGAATCACAGGGAAGGAGGATTCATGCATAAGTGTTTCAAGATCTATTTGTGACCCAGCTGTATAGAACATTTTCCTAGGACTTTGGCAAGACAGCAAAATAGAATTTGGGATATGGAAATTTTACAAGGTGTTGGTGATTATAATTTCAGTACTCTAGACAATTTTAAACTGCTCTCAGTATCCCATTTTTGAGAGTTACTCAGAAAGTTACTTAAAAAGCAACTTAATCCCTGAGAAAATTTTAGAAAAAGGAAAATAAGGACAGAGCCTCACCAAATGCATCACAAAAGTGATGCCAGGTTAGGAGCATTGCTCTACAGCTACCTAAAACTGCTTCCTGTCAGGGTTGGTCAAGGGATTGTCAAGGAGCCAAAGAGCATCACTCAAAGCATCATAAGAAGGAGAGGAGGCATGTATTAGTTGGAAACCTATAAACTCTAACCTGCAGAATATTGAGAGTAGCCATGTTTTTTTTTTTTTTTTTCAAATATATTCAGGTGCTGGAGTTGTCCATTTTTATTCTTAATGGCTTCCTTTTAGCAAATCACATTGCTTTTTGGTAAGCCAAAAGTGTAACAAAATTCCTCTCCCTGAGATTTTCACAGATCTACTTAGTATAAAAGCACTAATATTCTAAATGGAGTTCCATTAAGACATCAGGCATTCCTGAAGAACACTTTGCCTTCTTTTTTACAATCAGGTTGTTCCCTATAAAGATGCAAATTGGCGTGTTAGCAGCCTTAACCTGACACCCTTCGCCTACCAAGAAATGGCAGGAAATACAGCTGCTGCCCTCTGCTGAGTTAATTGCACAGTTGTCTCTCCTTTTCAGGAACTCCCTTATGTTAGAAAACATACTATTCATATTGCCTTCAAAGCAGAATAAAGGATCCCATGTTAGCTCTTTGGTTCTCACATTTATCAGTGAGTACATCCATAGAGTGAGGCTTTATGGAAATGATTTCTGTTCCTGCTCCTCAGAACATTGAGACTTTAGCATGTATTGGGAATTAGAGTAGGATTCAGTTATTTTACAGAGCTGTGTTTATGGGAAAATACTGTGTTAAAGTGAGTGTGATCTCTTTCAAAAACAGGTAATCAAGGCTGGGCATAGTGGCATATGTCTTTAATCCCAGCACTGGGGAGGAAGAGGCAGAGAGATCTCCGTGAGATCAAAGCCAGTCTAGTTGACATAGAAAGTTCCAGGCCAGCTGGTGCTACAGGGAGACCCTGTCTCAACCCCATCCCAAATTAATATAAAATATAATATAATATAGTATTGTATTACATTATATTAGAATATAAATATAATATAGTATAATATTTAAAATGTAATCATCTCCATATGATTTATTAATTGTGATTCTCACTACATATATTACCTAGGTGATACTTGGCCGGGTTTTTATTGAAAGAGGACCAGTTTTGATTTTTGTGATGTGTAAGTTTTCTCTGATTGTTAAATAAATGAGTATATATTGACAGGTTTGGTAGAGCAGTTTTATATGATACAATGTGGAAACTGGGTATTTTAAACATTTGACAAGAAATGGTTAGAGGTATACTTAAGAAACAGTAAAATATATCCATTCAGGTTTATCTGTTTTAATTGATATTAAATCATTCTGATGTCATATAATTATGAATTTTAAAACAATATTCTTAATAAACGCAAGAAGATTGGGCAATTTCTTCTTTGGTAGTTTTTATATCACATATCCTTTCTGCCAGAAAGACTAATAACACAGGTTATGGAGTATAGAACAAATATCCTGCTTTTCCTTTGGTATTTTATGCTTGATAGCTGATCAGGTTAACTACAAGGAATGAGACTTGCTTTCATTTTGATATTATTTTTATATTTTGGTTGGACAGATTCAAAGTTAGGAAAGGCAGAATTCATGATCTAACATTTAAAAAAGAAGGAACTGTGAAACAATCCTCTAGTGTAAGACATGGCATTGGATTTCACCTTCTTTGTAGCCCCTGACTGTTTCCATAAAGTCAGTGTGAGGTTGTGTGTGTGTGACAGGGATCGATGAACTGAGTGCTCCCATCATGATGTGCTGCATTATTTAGACACAGCAGCCAAAGTCTATCAGTCTGTCTTTTAGTTTGTCCTCTCCTGTTGTCTGAAAACTACAAATTCTCTGAAAGAAAAATTCAGTAGGCTGTATGTTTGCATAATTGTTAAGTATATAGTTTTAAAAGATAGCATTCAATAATCCTTCTCATGCCTGTTTTATCAATAAATCTGCCTCAGTCTGATGTCACTTCTGAGTTTGTAAGCTTTCCCACACCTGTGTGTGCATACTCCAGCTGCTCGGCTCTGGTCAGAGATGGCAGGTCCATGCTGCTGTTACCAGCTCTTGTCTCCCAGTTCCTGGGACATTTGTGTATTATCTTGCTCATTTTTCTTCTTCTTCTTTCTCTTCCTCCTCCCCTCCTTCTTCTCCTCCTTCTCCTCCTCCTCCTCCTCTTCTTCTTCCTCCTCCTCCTCATCCTCCTCATCCTCCTCCCCCCCCTCCTCCTTCTTTTTGGTAAGGAAGCACTCTTCTGATCAATGCAGGTACGAGTTACCTTCCACTTTTTTCAAATGTATGATCCGTCACATTTTTAGCAGCCAATCCCATGACAACAGCAGATGGGAGCTCCTTCAGTTTGTGTCACAACATCTACAAACATATGGCCAACCAGCCCAAACTTCCCATTATATTGTCACGCACCCCAACTAAAACAATCCTTCCACATATGCTGTGAAAGTCACCTTTTTTTTCACTTCCTACCCTACTGATTTTTCCCTTTTAATATTATCTGTAACCTTTTTTGCCAACATTGGGTGCTTTTTGTCAGTTCCAAACTATTACGTTTCCAGTGATATAGAATGAATTTCATCTCTGACTCCTACAAATCTTCTCTTTGATTTGAATAATTTACTATCAAGGCCTTTTTGGTCTTTTTGAGACAAATGTCCCTCATCCCAACTGGCCTGAACTCAATATGGAGGCCAGCTGGATTTGATCTCACAGAGACCTGCCTGCTCCTGCCTCCTGAGTGCTGGGATTAAAGGCATGCACAACTGTGTCTAACTTATCATAATTTAGTATGTAAACAACTTTGCTAAAACTTATGACATGATTATATTATTTGCTTTTACCAATGACCATTTTTCAAACAAGCCAACAGAGATCTTAAAAGAGCAAATGACTACAGTGATGCGGGCAGAATAGGATTTCAAAACTGGCCTGTCTGGTGTTATCAGTCGCAATAAAATGTTCTATACAATGTACAGTGATACTTTTTTGAAACTCCTAAAAAAAGGAAGAATTATTGGTTCCCAGGCCAAGCATGGTCACATATGCCTGTTAAGCCCAGCCTGAACTGCACACCATGACCTTGTCTCGAAGAACCAAATAAGGAGCTAACTAACCAAGCAAGCAAACAAGGAACCACAATTTCAGGGCAGTGTTCCATTCTCCCTTTTTATTTGTTTATTTACTTACATATTTATTCAATTAGAGAATGTGTTTGCTTCAGCTTCTAATGTTGGAGGTAAAGCATTTACCTCTCAGCCAACTCTCATTCTCTTTCTTTAATCCTTAACTGGTTATAAGCTGGCATCAATGTTCACTGCTTCAGGGAACCTGCTTCATCCAGGTCATTGAAGGTCTTGAAAATCTGTAAAGCAAGTCAGCCATGCTAGTTGTTACCTAACATGAGCTGTCACCTGCCAGTATGTGACACCATTGGTCACTCTGGACCCTCGTTGGGTACTACTTACTTTCTAAAGGCTTCCCAGCTCCTAAATCTGAGTTCAGGCCCTTTCTTTTGCTCACTTTGCCCTAATGTGCAAAAGTAACTAAACTTTGTCTTATTTTTATGTAGTTCCAGACTGCTGTGATGGTTCTAAACCACATTACTACAAGGTATAGAAATGAGAAAGCCTGATTCTGATCATTTGTTCTAAGGCAAGAGAGGACCAGAACTACAGAGCACATGTTCCCTCAGATTTATCTCAGAACTGTGCTCTGGAGCAAGGGTTTTGCTCATTCTTTACTGTAACAAGATCTCCAGCATGAAATGGGGAAGTTAAAGTCAAGACCTACCCTTATCAGAATATTTTATCCTTTTCTCCCTAGGCCTAGAATATCACACACACTGGATTTCTGTCATTGCTTGAAATGAGAAAAGCACACTGATTTCGGTGCTTTGAAATGTAAAGAACGCATACACAAATGTAAAGCATTTGTACACTACCTTAGATGGAGGGCAAGGAGAGTTCCTGAGGGATTAAGTCCATAATCTCAGATCACAGGAGAAGTAAAGGGTTCAGTGAGCTTGTTTACAGAATAAACAGCAACTCTGACTACAAGATTAGGTAAAAGTCTAGTCCAAATTACATCATTATTGTAAGCCACTTCTACAGATTGTGAGGACAGATAATTCTTATCATGGGCCTCTAAAACCTATCCTTTAGTGGCATAAATTTATATCTCCATAACTGTCAAATGAATGAGTACATGGATATTCCTTATAGGTAGGAATATAATCAAAATACTTGGTAAATTTACTATTCTCTCAAGCTTTCTGATTACCATTAAAATTCTATCTACTGCAATTATACAGCTTCAGTAATGTTAACATTAAGTCATAGCTACTTTATATTCACTAACATACAGTATGTCTTTATCTGTCATTCTCTAGTTATAACTTCTTGAGAGTGAATTTATTTTCCTGTCTCACAGGGTAGAAAAACTTGACAGTTAAAAACCTTCCTTCATTTGCCTCTCTCTCAGCAAAAGAAAGATAAATACAAGCTAACTTCAATTTTCTGTCCTTTTTTCCCTTTCTTTTTATTTTTTCCTCTAACATTCTGCCTTTCTTTTGTCTTCTTTAATATGTTACAATGCTTGGATGAGTTTTAAAAGTATGAACGGCTGGGTCTCATGTCCAACGACTCTGATTTAATTGAACTGGACATCAGGCGTTTGAGAAGCTCCCCTGTGATTCTTAGACACAACAAAGTTTGAGAACCACTGGGTTAGATCATCTTTAATGTTCCATTCACTTCTAAAAATTCTAGCTTCTGTTATTTTAAGGAACTCTCCAGAGTGTTTTAAAATACAAAATATGTCAGAAATTCTCTTTTAAAATGTTACTGTCCAAAATAGAGTGTAGTCATCTTTGATTGAAATTACATTTAATTGGATAAAATTCAAATAGACAATACTCAAAAATAACTGTTGATTTAAAACAATATTTTTCTGTCCACTAGACCATTTGCATTTGAAAAGAATTTTGAGAGGAAGCAGTATCTTAAGACACTGAGGTGACCTTCCTGAGAATATCTGAGAATTGTTCTTCAGATTAGTAGTAGTGTGGTTTAAGTGCATTTATATATAGGAGGTATTCCATGTTTCATATAAATGATAAGAATCTTCAAGGCTGCCTAAGACTTCTTTTGGATGTTGTGGATTTTGTACAGTACTGGCTAATCTTTCATTTCAAGGATGCTTGTCATCCTTGTCAGTAAAATGACCCATCCATCATTCTTATCAGTATTTCTTACATTATTTTCTTCTATTTTGAGGCAATGAATATCAGATAATATTATTTATAGCTATTTATTTTTAATTTCGTTGTTTGTGAGTGCAAGTATACTGGTGCATACTCTTGCGTGATCAGAGGACCACTTGTTGAATTTGATTCTCTTCTTATACCATGTGTATCCTGGGGATTAAATTCATGTTGTCAAGCTGGCCAGCAGGCACCTTTACCAACTGAGCCTAGTTGAGAGCTCTAGAATTTATTTTTAAAATATGTAGCTTGGAATCAGATCTTGCTTTATAAAGTAACTTACTGAAATATTCATTGATCCATCATAATCTTTGTGATAGAAGACTTTAAAATAAAAATATGCACCAAACTCATTAGAATATATAATAAAATTGCAATATTCAACACAAATCTATCTCATGGGGCAAAAACATAAAAAGACCTATTGTCAAATAAAAAGATAATATTTATTTTGTTCCACAGTTTCATACACAGTAAGTCATGATGGGGCTATCCTTTGATGTAAATTTTTCCAGTTTGAGAATGCAAAGTCTTGTGAACTTGCTCTCATTTCAATTACAGTCATTGCTAATTTGTGTAGTAGATTGTGGCTGCTAGGTTCAATGGGAGAGCAAATTGAAGATGAGGCCAAAGTGCACAGGCTCACATGTTGTGGTTGTGGAAGATGAATTTAAGTGGTCTTGCGTTTTGCTTCCCACATTTAAATATGAGTTGCAATGTCCTTCACAATTACCTTGAGGGATATTGAAGGGATTCAATAAAGATTTCATACCTGAAGTAAAATTCTGGAGTGACTTGTTAGTTGATTCTTTTAATTTTATATCTGTGTACAGGTGTTTTTGTAGAGATTGAGAAAGCCAGGAATAACTAGCAGAGTTATGCTAGTGTCAACTAGCATTTCTAAAGAAAAAGAGAAAACAGGGAATCCATATTTGTCTAAATAATTAACTAACATATTACTCTGCAAATACATGAACATATTAACAATACAATGTAATTAAACATTATCAATATGTAAAAACATAAAACTTAACAATGTAAATACAAGATTATATTTTCAATAGATTTTTACCACAGTGGTGGTTCTAAATATGGCAAATGTGGGCTTTATTTAATGCATAATCTTATATTAAAATTGTTCTGATAACAAACTTTTAATGACATTTACATACTGTGTATCATTACAGACATACTGACCTTGTTTCTTGAGTGCCTTGGCATAATTATTTTTGTTCCTATCATGATAGCCAAACACTTGTTGTTCTTTCTACCAGGAATTATTTTCCTGCCTTTTGACATTGCTGGTCCTTGTTAATCCTTCAGTTTCCCACTCAAATAAAGGCCATACTTGATTCTGTATATTAAGTAATGAATTCTACTTACAGTCTTCCTTATCAGATTTTTTTCTCCTCCTCGCTGTATTATAGCAAGCAACACCTTATTTACTTATTAGTCAGTTTCTCATTTTTCATTTTCTCTATACTATACTTTCTAAGAGTGCAGCAGCCTTACATGTTTCTCCTTAGCTGTACTCCGCTGTCGCACATGGTGTCTGGCATATGAACATATGATGGATAGGTTGTTGATTCTGTGATGTACAAACTGAAGACAGACATGGGCATGCCAAGGAAACAGAACATGTAAACCATCTGAGAGGTTAAAGGTCAATGAAATAGATTAGCTTTCTTGTCTACCTGATTCCCACAGGAATGCCATAATAGAATGTTATTCTTTATATGGATTAGAAGTTGCATAATTGTATATACTGAGCTCACAGGAAGAAAATAAGCAAAATGACAGTCACCAAGGTACAGCAATTTTTGATTCTTAGTTTGGTCTATTTTTACTTATTTGTTTTGTACTGTGTTTCACAGTAAAATGCGATAGTGTAAAGTGCCTACACACTTTGCTCTATAAGTTAAAAGATTATAGATTATGAAATTAAATAAGATGCTCTGGAAATTGTCTTCAACATGAAGCAATGTGTAACAGGTAGTGGGTCAGTGAGAAGAGTGAAGGTAACACTGAAACTCACCACTCCAGTCCTTTCAGAACCCTGGAGAGTTGGTGGAAGGAGTGGGTAGGCAGTAAGTTAAATTTATCCTGCAATGATTTCTCACCCTAGAGAAAAATAATTGCTTCATTCTATTGCCAAAAGGCAAACTAGCATCAGCTTAATTTGCCTGAGTCTGCCATAAACTGCAGATGGAACCATAAAATATAGTTAGAATAAAATTAAACACATCTGTCCTAATCTAAAGCAGGTGAGGCCAGCCAGCCAGAAACCATGAAGATATAGCGCAGCAAAGATTGTGGTATGCAAAACCATCACAGAGGAGACGCTGACAATGGGGTGAATGATTGTGTAATCATGGAGTGTCTGGTTTTCCTTTGTTAAGCCTACCTTCTTGTGCTGATTACCATCATGGTTTTTAAAACTATATCACCCTATGTGCTAAGAAATAGACAAAAGTCATTGACTTGAAGTTCAAGGGATTTTCATTTTAGTTAGGATTTCTTTCTTTGAGTGGACAGTTCCCTAAATTAATTCAAATTACAGAGAATCAGAAGTTTCTGCAGATACTTTAATTGGGCATGACATTTCAACTAGAGCAGTACTTTTCTCTTAAGGTGTCAACCCTTGCTAATAACTGAGCAAAGAAAATAGAAGGCTTTGATGAAAGTAGCTATATCACATCAAAAACAGGACAGTCTACAGAAGGAAAGAGGGTTGTGGTGCTCATGGAGGTACACTGTCCCACCTCCTGTTAAGAAAGAACATTTTTTGTAGGTAGCAGTAGTGCAGGTAGCTGCAACCTCTTCTGTGAAATTTCAGGACTGCACTTGAACACTGCCTGAACTGTTTACAGCCAGTTCATGGCGAAAGCACTAGTGCCCATTCATTCCTATGCTGGGCAGATTCTGCCAAAGAGTGAGTTTTGCTCTGGATCTCCCTGCTGTATTACATAAGACATTGTCAGTCCTAAGCAACAAATTGTGCTTGTACCTGTCCAGCCCTACCTCAGTCTTCTCTGTCCCTAGTCACTTGATTGTTTTGCACAATTATCAGACTTGCATTATAAGATGAATGATTTTCTTATTTAATTTGTTTCATTTCATTATTCATAGTCGCTACTCCACCCAGAAAATAGGATTGTTGAATATTCTGTAGAGAGCAGCAGCATGTTGCTAATACAACTTTCAACTTGTAGTCATTGTATATCACCATACTTTTTATACTTATTTTACTTTGCCCAGTTTTGCCAATTGAAGCCAAAGCCTGTACATGCTGGACCATTATTCTTTTGTGGAGGCACACCTAGGCTAACTAAATTTCTTCACTCTTCATTTTAACCTCTACCTCTCCAACAAGCCAACTACAACAGGAGAGCAATTACAATTGTATGTAACACAATAGATTCATAGAAGGACCAGTAATAACCCATCTTGGTTATATTTGGTGGGCTTCTGTTGCCTATGCTCTATGAAAGGTCGAGAGTTTGTTTTCTGTTGTCATTGTCCACCTAATACTGTTTATGTATGGGTTTTTTTTAAACTTCAGAAAGACATTAACATGTTAGACCTCACTTATAAAACTTGAACATTTATACTAAGGAGGGCCTACAATTAACATATTTTTTCACAAGAAGCCTGCATCTTTGCCAAGACTATTTGTTGATGATCTTAAGGATCTCTCATTTTCTCACTTCCTGCCCCTTTTCTTGTCTTAAAACTCACTGACTTTTAACAATTCATGGTGGAGGAGAACCTCTCCAATCAATACATTCTTCATTTTTAAACATTTTATTTGCGATGTACAGACTTATCCCATGCAATACTTCATTTAAAATCAAATTTGTTCTACTTCCTTTTAAAACTGGCTACTCAATCATATAGTTATGAACTCTAATAATCAATACCTTGTGATGTCTCACCCCTCTCATCCATTTGATCACAATGCCATTTTGATTAATTGTATCTTTTGGTCAAATTTTTTTCACTTTTATCCCTTTCAAAGGATATTCTGCATATAGTAATAAAGTGGGTAAGAGACATGATTACATTAAACAATGTGTGTGATCTTGGGTTTTAGAGGGTAGGTCATTAGTAGGGCACTTGCCTAACATGTTTAAATTCATAGGTTAGATTTTGGGCATCAAAAAAATAAAAGTAAAAATACAAACACACACAAAGGTTAAATATCAAAATATTATATTAAGAAAAATGGTAAGAGAGAGGAAATAAAGTTGGGTAAATATGTGAGTATATGTGTTAACCAACATGCTAATTAGCCAACTTATTCCATCATGCTATACTCAATAAATATGTTGACTTAAAATGTTCACAAGCTTCATATTTTATTATAATTATTAGGGATAAGCAAAAAAGGATGAAAATACTAGGACAGAGAATTAAAAGAACAGGTCAGCTAAACAACAGCTGGCATCTATGACTGTGAAAACAGGTGAGCAGATCTGTCTCATTTTTGCCACAGAACATTATATGACTGACACCTGGTCAAACCTCTACTAGATTTAACATCATCATGTAAAAAGGGCAGCCTTGATGATAGACAAGTTTTCCTGTTTGTGTGTGTGTGTGTGTGTGTGTGTGTGTGTGTGCGTGTGTGTGTGTGTACGGTGCACATTGCATCTAGGGTCATGACACACAGGTGGAAGTCAACACTACTTATCTAGTATAGATAAATCAACATAAATATTAGCAGCTTTCCTTGTCCCTGTGGACTTTACTGTAACACCAAATAGTGTTTTGGGGAAAAAAATACTCCACTTTTTGGTAGAACTGAAAATACATTGAATAGTGGAAAGTGATATGGCAGAATTTTCATTCTTATTTCAACATCTGCTATTTATGACCTGGATTTGGGATTAACTGTTGTGTCTATTGTTTGTCCTGTCCATAGCAATCTCTAAGGAAATCCAGAAAATTCTCATCATTTTTGATGGGCTACCACTTCAAAAAATGAATACTTTGATTTTCTGCCCTTTGTTTTGCTTCATCTTTCTGACCTGAATGCTGCCTGAGTGATCACTTTCAAGCACAGATGTGCTGACAGGATTTCCCTTGACAAACTCTCTTTTTAATGTTTTTTTTTTTCTTTCAGTGTTTAAACATAAATGCCAAAACACTGGCAATGCATATAGTTCTTCTTTTATGTGCCTGTTTTTGACCAATCCTCACACACATAGAGTTGCAGTGGTCTATGTAAAGTTCCTGAAATGAGCCAGGATCTTCTGCCTTTAAATACGTGCCTTGTACCTGAAATGTTGAGTATGTGTCTCCCTCACATAAGCTCCTGAACCACTGAATCCTTTTATGTCTCTTATGTCTCCATTGATTCCACAGCCTGGATCTTGTGTAATATTCACTGGCTTTTAGACTATGTCATGCAACTGTTCTCTCCTGTACTGATTTTATTCCTAGTAGTGAAGATTGTTTAGTTCACTACAATTTGTCATCTTACGTAAAACAATTATGGGGCAGGGAGATGGCTCAGTTGGTAAAAGACCCTGTTATGCAAGTCTGATGACCTAAGTTCAGATCTCAAGAATCCATGTAAAAAAATCACATGTGGTGGTGCCTGTATTTGATTCTAGCAATGGTATGGTGAGAGAGGGGCTGAGAATTGAGAATAACCTAAAGCTCTCCGGACAGCTAGCTGGAATACATAGCACAGTAGCAAACAACAAAAGAGACCCTCCCTTGTGAATAAGGTGGAAGGTGACAAGGTTGACACAAGGGTGTCTTCTAACCTCCAAATGCTCATTATGGCAATATAAACATATTCACAAAATAAATGCTAAAACATAAATAAACATTGCTTTGAAATTTTCACCGATCTAATGTATCTATAAATCCTCAACAGACCATAGTCAACCACTTGATGATCCAACAATACTAAATTATTTGGTGTTCTCTGAATAAGTATTTATTAAGTTTCCTTACCTCTATTGTAAGATTGCTCAGTTCTAATGTACTAGGTATATGCATCAATTTAGTGAGTCTACTATGTCTAATGAATTAATTTATAATTTTGAGAAACTTTATGTATGACTTCCCTTTACATTTGTGTAACATCTAAATTTGATTATTCTGGAGAGAGATGAAATAATTTGTGTGAATGTTTTTACAAAGGAACTCGCTTTCCTAAGAAATGCACTAAAATAGGAAGTTGAGGCTCAGATGATTATTTTTTCCCTCATTCTTTGTGGTCTAGTAGGAGACATGTTCATTTACAAAGTTCCCTTAAAAACCGTCTATTGAATTTGATTTGTCATCTTTCTGTGATAAACCACACCCCACATGTAGCATTCTACCTCAAGCCCACCAGTCCTTCCAGACTGAATCGGGTGCTATGTTAGGGATGTCAATCTACAAAAGGATGATCCTTGAGGTTTCTTAGGGTTCTTTTGTTTATCTGAGAGATCTTTCATGCCCTAAATGAGTTCTTTGAAATGTTTTTGCAAAGACTTATGACACATCCTTGATTTTATGTTTATATCGAAGGGCAAGTCTTTCATTCACAAGTATAGATTTGATCACTTATTTGTTCAAGAGGTTGGAGTTGAGCAATAATTTCATATTCCTGAGCTAATTCTGGGCCCTCTATAGTCCTTTGCATTTTAACTGACTGATTCTTTACTTTTTGTTATAGTAGCCTATCATGTGCACGTATTAAGAATCTACAAAAACATTTCCAGTCTGCCTGGAAATGTCATTACACTTACCCGAAATGTTATCAGATTCATTTTCTCACTTGAAGTTACTACAGGTGGCAACTTCACCAAGTGCCATTCTCTACACCATCGATGGCCTTTTTTTTCTAGCTTCCTATATCACATTTTCAGACTTCAAGACAGGATTTGGAGGATGGAGCTAGAATTGACATGGAAGTCACCCCTGAAGGCTAGATCTCATAGCTTTGGAAAGCACTACACAAACTGCTAAGGGACAGTATCAATCAATGGTCCAACCCAACTTCAAGGCCTAATAACCATATCAATGACTGGCACAGTAAATAACACTGGTGCAGTAGTAGGATCAGTATCGAAAGAAGAAAAGAAAAATGATTGAAACCACAGAGTTCTTACAACACTAAAGTTCATGTGCTTTCGGACAGCCTTTCTATAACAGTGGTCTGTACATTCTGGATTGGGCTAAAAGAAAGTGACTGAAAATATTCTCTAGTGAGAGGACCATTCTTAATAATCTTAGGTAATAGGGAGTTTGAAAAAGACCACACATCCTTGGACAGAATTCTTATATTAACTCCACCCACCCAAGGCTCAGAGACCATCGCGGAAGAGGGGCAGAAAGATTGTAAGAGTCAAGGAGGAGGTGCATGAAGATATGGAAAGAGAGTTCAACAAGCTGCTGGTACCTTGCTCTTATAAACCTATAGCAGGCACAAGACCTATGCAAACTCAAAACAGACAAAACCCTAGCACAGAACTACGGAAATGGAAAACAAACCCCAATCTTAGTCAAAGAATTATTGGCAGCTGATTACTGCTGGAGGAAGAGCTTTAGGCTAACCAGACCCCAGTGGATGAACTTGCACTGAGGGTCATCCTAGGACACTAACTTGACATGATAGGCCTTAACACAAATGACAGAATGTGTGAATTCCAATGGGGTGGGGGACTATCAGAGAGTGCCAGTGTGGACGGGGGTATAAATATGATTAAGATTGATTAAGATGTTCTGTATGAAATACACAAAAATCAATTAAAAATTTGAGAAAAAAAGAAGATTCCATCTTGCAGACAGCACTAGTGATGAAGCCAGAATATAGAAAGTCCTTTTAATGGTGCACATTATTTCTCTGTTGCACTTTCTCTTTTACACTTCAATGGATCATCATTTTGAGAAGCGTGTTTGTCTAAATGCAACAATATGTACTTGCTGAGGTTATAAAATAAGAAGGAAAAGTTGTATATTTTTTTCAGTCCTCTTCTACCTTCATGTCTACTTACAGCCTTCTGCAAAACAAATATATATATAT
>NW_008355775.1:908962-937002 GCF_000622305.1 Nannospalax galili
ATAAATTCCAAATACTAAGTATCCGGAAATAAAGCCCACCATGTCAGGGAAGGGTACCACAGCATTACAAAACAAAACAAGAAGCTTATTATAAGGAGAAGATTGATTGAACTAACTAGTGAAAACAATTTATCACAGGAACTTTGGAGTGTGTATGTGGAGCAGATGAGCTAGGTTTCAATGCCTAGAAATAAATAACAGTCACTCTCTGGCTCTCTATTCTCAGGTGATATTTGTGATCCCAATCCATGTGAAAATGGTGGCATCTGTCTTTCGGGATTGGCTGATGATTCCTTTTCCTGTGAGTGTCCAAGTGGCTTCACAGATCCCAACTGCTCTAGTGTTGTGGAGGTTGGTAAGTGCAAAATTTAAGCATTTCGGTAGTAATCTTTGTTTTCATGAATGAATGACAGATCTGATTGTGTTGTATGCTGGAGATTCTAACTCAAATGGTTGTTTAATGTACTCTTCTGTAATACTCTAAAATGTGTTATTCCCAGGTTATATTTAAATTATATTTTCATTGTGATGTTCTTAAATATTTAATTGTGTCCATTTTAGTGATTAGCACTATAATTAAAGGCACTACAGATAATAACTGAATAAAATAAATCCAGTGCTGGACATATGGCTCAGTGGTTAAGAGCACTTGTTGCTCTTGTAGGTGACCAGGCTTGATTTCCAACAGCCACATGGCAACTGATAACTGTCTGCAACTTCAGTTCAAGGGGATCTGGAATCCTCTTCTGGTGTACGTGAGCATTGAACATATAGGTATTCTTAGATATATGGAGGCAAACCATTGATATACACAAAAATAAGTTAAAAATTTTTTTAAATTCCATATACCTTTGATAGTAATGAATAGAATTTTTATTCAAGAAAAATAAATAGTTATTTTGTTGCTATATTTAGATTAAATCATTATTTTAGTTATAGTAGGACTTTTAAAAGAGCTGATAGCACACATTGTGTTTGGAACTCTTCTGTCATTACTTTTCCAAGACTATAAATATATATTATGCTTTTAAGACTATGAAGAAGATGATATTCCAAATTCAATCCTTTCCAAAATCTTTTCAGAAACTTTCCTTTTTAAAATTATGTAGTGCCACTAGTCACATTTCAAAATTATCTTTTAATCTGTGAAGTATTTCAATGTTATGTATTTACTATATAACTTCCATAGTTGCCAAAGCGTTCATCATTAAGAATATAACTATATTATGGAAATTTCTTTGCAAATTTTTGTCACTGTTTCAATGTAGCACCATGATTACATATGAAAATAATGACTCTCATTACAGTACCAAAATGTGTACAAAATTGACTATGTTTGTTCAATATGAGATCCAATCATAGTAACTGAAATTCTGTCAGTTATGATAATTGTTAGAGAACTGAATATATCAGTGACTTTTAATAAACAATTTTAAAGGAGAAAGCCAGCACCAGCAATCAGTTTGTGCTATCCAACATTGCATTTAATGCACCTTACCTACAAACTATATTTATTAAGAGTCTCATTACTATTGGCTAATTGATAAAAAGAATCATTAAATAAAATTATGCTCTAAAATGTTTGGTCACCAGTAAATGAATACATGTCTTTATCTTTAAATGTATTTTTCTTAAATTTTTATTACATTAGCATGAACATGTCTGCAAAATTTGCATGCATTACTACTTAAAGATGCTTTGTTTATTTAGTTCATGTCAAAGATAATTCTCTTTTAAGGTGTTTATTAAGTCTCAGATATTTTAGGGAGATTGACAATGTTCCATATAAATGAAACTGTTACAATCATTTGACTTACAATACCGTACATAATTTGAGTCATACATTCAGAAAAGTCTTTATTTCTATAGAAAATTATAGGCATGTACACTCCTACCATGAATGTTGAAATAGCATTAAATTTTAGCACCATTATTTTATGCCTACCAATATCAAATTGATAATAACTTAATATTATTTAATGTTTTTGTCAACACTTTGAAAAAGTTAACTCTAAATTATAGACAAATATGTTGGATAATTAAAAAATTAACATCCTGTTCCTAAATATTAATTCATCATTCATCATTTTGTTTGAAAATTGCTTTTATGCCCAGCAACATTTAAAAAACCTGGCGTACTGTGAATTATAATTAATTCAGTGATACTTAAAAGTATTGTTTGCTTATAGAATTAAATTTTTCTCAGGTATGTCATTAAATTTTATTAAAATATTCATGATAATTAGTTACCTGGTAGCTAAACGACATTATTTTAAATTACATTTATTGGGTTGGAAAGATGGCTCGGAAGTTAAGAGCACAGGCTACTCTTTTGGGCAGGAGAGATGGCTCAGTGGTTAAGGGCACTGGCTGCTCTTGTGGAGGACCGAGGTTCGATTCCCAGCAGCCACATAGCAACTAACAACCATCCATTACTCCTGTTCCATGGGAATCCGACACCCTTTTCTGACCTCCATAGGTATTTCATGACACAGTTGTACTTACATACATGCAGGCAATACAGTCATGCACATAAACCAAAAATAAAATAATAAATACCATTTAAATTATATTTACTATGACATGTTTCACACAATCTCACCCTTCTAAGAGCTATATTTAGGAGTTCTTGGAAGAAATATGCTGTTATTGAGCTCTATAATTTATCCTAGCTTAAAGATTAGGGCAATTCTAATTTCATATGTAGTGGTGATAACACTAAAATAATGAAATACGGCATTTTAAAAAGTTAAAATCTTTCGTTTCTTTAGTAACCTGGTGTACATGTGTGTACATATGTGTGTATATGGTATGAACATACATGTGTGGGTGTGCACACTGCTCTGTAAACCACAGGATGACACGAGGTCCTCTTCTACTGCTCTTCAGAATCATTCTCTTGATAAAAGCTATTATTTTAATGAAACTGACAACTGCAACTTTTCATCCTGACTGACTGGCCAGCAAGCTTTGGCAATCTTCTTGTCTCTGCCTACCTCCCTTCCCCCAACCAGCTCAGGAATCATAGGCACATAAAGCTATGGCTTTAGTTAGGTGTGTGCTTAGAATCCTAGCTCTGGTCTTCATGCTCACATAGTAAGCACTCTGATCCACTGGACCATCTCCCCAGCCCATATAAAATCATTTTAAAGAGCTAGAATATGAGAGAAAATAATTTTTACACTAGATACATCCATAGAACAAAATCATTACTTATTTCTACTATCTCTTTCTCAAGTCTGTATTTCCTAGTATATATTAACATAATGCTGAATATTTGTTGAATAATCATACTTAGTAACAATGTTTATAATATCTAGCATACATTTCATTTTAACTTATTTTTAAAACTTTTGGGACAAAATAGTGGAAATATTAGCTTCTCAATACTCCCTTCCTTGCCTTTTCCATTGAAATTTGCCTGAGACTTATTGTGGTCCTTGTTTCGCCATCCTAAGTAGAAACAGGAACAAAATCAGAGTGTGTGGTTGAATTTTATACAAAATAAAAATATAAAGTAAAATACTGGGCATTTTAAAGCAATAACTTAAAGGACAAGAGTGGTACATATTAATATATTTTATTTTCTAATTAATCTTCCCAAAGATTAAAACGATGCACTCCATTCTTATTTAATGGTATATTTTTCTATTTTAATTTGTTTTTATTAAATTTTGGTGTGTTTATTTATGTGTGTGTGTGTAAAGGCCATTTTTAATGAAGAGAAACAGGATTTGACACCTTAACAGATCTAAAATTCTGGGCATTATTTAACTTTGAAAAAAATTTATTGAGAATTTCATATATGCATATAAGGTGTTTTGATCAAATCCATGCCCACTCCAAATCCTCCCATATCTCCTGATCACTTTTTTTTTCTGACAACTTCATGTACTCTTTCTTTTTTTAATGGGGATTTTTGCTACTCTAACACTCCTCCCTCTGAAGAGGTAACCCTAAAATCTTCTAGGGATTAGATAAGAGTTCCCAAATACTTTTGACATTTTTGGCCTTTGGAACAGCATAGGTTGCTAAGAGGCTGGAGGACATTTTAGCCAAGAAACTGACTACTTTTCTTTGAGATCTTTTTACCCTAACTGTCTGTCCAATACCTACCACCTATTCTTACCACACCATCCTCTGAAGTTACCCAAATTGCTGATAGGTAATCAGGACTCAGACAACTCTGGTTTCTTCCATGCTGAACATTAATGCAGGGTGAGGCAATTGGGGTACCCTTCAGTGGGTCTATGTAAAAGACTTCCAAATTACATAACTCTTATCTGTAGGAAGAAAAGAAAATCCTTGACTTGTGAATAGGAGAGGTGAAGGAGAAAGAAAGGTAAAAGTAATTAGCACTATGTGTTACAGACAGCTCAGGAATCATAGGCCAGAAACAAGAAAAAAGTCAGAACAGGGCAAATTTCAAATGTTCATATCAGTGTCCATTGGAATTTCTTGACGAGAGCTTCCTTCCAAAAGCATCCCTCGATTGGGTTTCTCCTTATTCTTTTTTCGTCTGTCAAGGCTGGACTTGAGAGTGATGGACTCAGGACTCGTTTTCAGGTACTTTTATAGCTGTTGGAGTGGCTAGAATCAGTGTCAGTACTCTCTCAAAGGCTGCTAGATATGGGGAAAAACAAATATATCCATCATTTTAGAACAATAGTGGGTTGTCTCCCTTAGCTACAGGTGGGCACTACAGTATTACAGACCAAGATTTGAAGTCTTACATCTGAGCAGCAATTTCTGCTTAGAAAAAAAATAATCAATGAGCAACAATTGTCTAAATAACATTTTATATGGACTTAAGCCTAATATCTGGGAAGTATAATCCCTTGAATTCTTAAAGAAATATACTGATCACCTTAATCTTTTGTTATACTTTCCTTTTGGGTGTTTAAGACCATATGCTTGGCCCAAATAAACCAATTTATATTTACTCTTAAGGCTGTTTGAGGATCTGTTCTTCAGGGGTCACATGGGCTTGGGAGGAGCCCCTGGCTCCTTTCTTTCACCATTTCCATCTATGTGAAGATAAGTCAAAGGTCCTACTTAACTGTGGCTGGCTTTACCTGGCTGAACATCATTACAGTTGGGCTTGTTGATAGTTATGCTCCTTCATTAAAGGAGGGGCAAACAGGATCATTGGACCCTCACCCCAGTATCCAGCCACTCTTCCCAGACAACTGTATGCAATTTGGTCCTAATCCTGGATTTGGGGCAGGCAAAAGTATAAACTCTGGGAAGGCTAGGAAGAGAAGGCTTGATCCATGCTGGGTAAAGGCTTTCCCGTGTGCATGCCCCCAGGTCATTCATACACCTCAGCAACCCCTCAATCATCTCTGTAAGTAAGCTCAGTAAATTCATTGGTTTTCTAGGAAAACTTTAATTAAACATTGGTTTGACACTAGATTCTTAAAAGGGGATAAGCATTGTTTAGTATCCCATGGAAAAGAATTCTCACAGCAGATGAATGGCACACATTTTACAATTATATAAAAACTTAAATCTACTTATTTTTTTTATTCGCAGGAAAAGAAAATGAACTTACTAATAATTGCTTACAAAATATTCTCATTTGGTCTCAAGTTTTAAATTTTTATTTGCCCTACTGATTCTTCAATCTGAAAGGGTTAACTTCAAATGCAATTACAGAATATTATATCATTATTTTTCCTCAAAACAGTACTGCACATTAGCCTTGTTTTAAGTTCTTCATGCTTATTTCAAAAGACTCACTCATCCAGTTTTGTGCTTTTATTTTTCCTTCACAAAATATCCAGTGTCAAATATACTCAAAATACTTTACCACTTTTGCTGTCAATCCTCTTCCAACTTAATTTCTTGAATTATGGGCTGTGCTACAGTAGCTTATCAAAATTAACTTTCTCAGGTTTGTGAATGTTATCCAGTTAGTGAAATACTTTCTTTCAACTTTCTTTAGATATTTCATGTACTTTAATTTCCATCTGTTTCTCTCTATGTCTCTGTGTATCTCTGTGTCTATATCTCCCTACATTTCTATCATACATTTCTATCTGCTCTGAAAACTATTAAATTTTATTTCTGATATCTTAAAATGGCAAGAGGAAAATTTCCCTTGGAGCAAAGTAAAACAAAGTCTCCCATTTTAAGTCCTAGAATCTGAAGATATCTTCCATCAAATGAACTTGTATTTGCACAGATCTGGTCTGAATGTCAGATTCCTCTCCAGTGTACTTGTGAACCTAACTTCACGTGGCTACTCTCAGTGTTTCTTCCTAGTCAATGTCTGTCTCATATTCTTAGACAGCATTATGGAATTTGAAATCATGTTTACACGTTTGTTTTATACAGAAAATTTCTAATACCAGGGTTCATTAATATAAATCTTAGCAATTCTCAAATTATCTAAGTATTGTGTGCAATGTAGTGTATGCTATTGGAGTAATCCAACAAACTATTTATAGTAACAAATATAACTACAGTTGCATAGCACATTAATGGAATCAATGGGAACAAAATACACTTTTTAAAGATAATAAAACCTTACTGGGTAAAGGGGAATAAGGAATTCAAGGGAGGCATAGGAGACAGGTATTATCGAGGGCGAAATGGGGAAAATGGAGATACTTTAACTTGAAAAGGAAGAGGGATGGTTATACAAGGAGAGAGAGAGAAGAGAGATAAATGATGCCTAGTTGGTATACGAAAAACATAGGTAAACAAAACTATATGGAAAATTTACACATACGATATCTGTACACATGTCCATGTATAGAGCTGAAGGCTACATAACAAGAAACAGTGCATGACAGGAGATACCTCCCTTCAGGTTGTTGGTCAGAGAAGTCCAAGAGACTCCCAAAGTTACACAGGCTGTTACTACAGCCCTTGATTGCCTCCAAGAGCATGAAGGTAAGACCCTACTGCTGAAGACAAGACAAGCTTCAGATACAGCACTTGAAGCAATGGAGTGCACATTTATGGAAGACACCATAAAACTGCTAAGGGAGCACATCAATCGATGGTCCAACCTTGTCTTTAAGGCCTAATAACAATAACCAGCACAGAAAACTATATTGTGGCAGTAATCGCACTTTTATCTTGGTAGTAATCAATATTTACCAAATTGGACTTAAAGTCCATGCCATATGAGGGAACTGATGTGTAGTACTGTGAGCATAGCCAAATACACATGGCAAGTGAAGTCATAGAACTTAGAGAAAACCCCATGGATTCCCTAGACAAATGTAATTTCTTAGTATGTGCTAAATATGGATCATTATATTTACAGACAAGTAAGCCAGTCACCCCACATCAAAACAAGCTTCTTTTGCCACAGATGGAAACTTTTACAAAGTTGTACAACTGGTCACACAGAGATGAAGTGTCTGTGAAGTGCCACAGCATAAGTAACATCTCTACAATGGAATCTCTGCATCTAAGGCCTATGGGACCTAGTGGAAAAAAGGGTAGAGAGAATACTAACACATATTTCAACTCTCATCAATGAAGCTTCCTCTGGCAACAGACTCTACAGAGTGTGGACCCTTGAATAGGGCTCCTATATTAAATTTCACACACCCAGGTCTCAGGGACCCTTGTGGAAGAGGGGGCAGAATAATTGTAAGTGCTAAGGGAAGAGGTTCATGATCACAGGGACACAGAGTTTTACTGGCTCCTGGGACCTTTCATATATGAACTTATAGGAATGATGATAGCATGCACAAGACATATGCAAACACAAACAGAAAAAAAACCCAGCATAGAATTGTGGAAATGGTCAGCAGGCATTGATCTTAGCTGAAGAACTATTGAGCAGGTGATTACTACTATGTGAGGAAGAGCTGATCTTCTCTAAGGGAGTGACTCTAGATAGGCTGACTAGACCTCAGTGGATGAACTTGCACTGAAGGATGTCAGGGGATACTAACTTGACTTGATAGGCCTTAAAATAAATGACAGAATGCATGAAATTCAGTGGGCAGCTATGTGTCCATGTGGTCATGTACCTCCTCCCTTGGCTCTTACAATCTTTCTGTCCCCTCTTCCACAAGAGTCCCTGAGACCTGGGTAGGTGAAGTTTAATATGGAAGTCCTATTCAAGGGTCCACACTCTGAAGTTGACTATGGGGAAGGGGATATAAAGATGATTAGGATGGTGTGCATGAGACTCAAAAATACATTTTTTTACAAAGTATTGGGATAAATAAAATAATCTTACTGGCTATTGTTAGTACACATGCTTACTTTGGGCAAGCTCTCTGTTGCATCCTGAGCACTACTCCCCAATCAATCAATCAATCACTCAATAAATCAACCAATCAATCACAATGTTTTTATTTTCTTTCATGCATAACAAAACAATTATTGAATGCTGACTCATAGTTGCTTAATGATAAAAAAAATGCCTGTTAGACATAGAGGAATTGCTATCTACTTGGGGAAAGAATAGATCCATTAAAAATGGATGATGATGATATTGATGATGTTGTTGATGGTAGATAATAGGTAGATAGATACATACATACAGAAAGACAGAGATGATAAGAGTAATATTATGAGTACATGAAGCTGTGAACCTGTAAATTAGATGCCCTGTTATAAGCTAAGTTTCAGAGAACTCATACGTACCTGAAAAACATAGCATCACAAACAACTATAAAATAATTTTAATGTAGAAAATAGGAAGGTAAAGTTATCCTTTACAAAAGACACCGTATGTTACAAACCAGGAACTAAGAAAGTCATCAGAAAATTGGACTTCCTACTGAAAGCAACTAAGGTGATTTATATTCTGAGAAAAGATGTTGCTACAGTATGGACAATGGATAAGACCGATGCAGCTTGGACACACACAGACAGCAACACAGCCAATCAGGCAACCGTGATGTCCTTGGACAGGATCCACATAACTCAGCAGAGGGGATGAAGTGCTGAGAATTCAGAGGATACAGCAAACAATCTATGCTAATTAAGGGCACTTGACGACAGAGGAGTAAAGGAGGGTTCTCATTTTCTACATGAACACCATGGTATCATTTTCTGAGATGCTGGAAATTGAGGACACAAATACAAGGCATAAGTAAATTAAGCATTTCACATATGGAATTTGAGGAACTGGCTAGACATTCTTGAAGATGTTAAGTATAGATTTGGAAGTGATAATTATGCATGTGTTATTACTAAAATATGGGTAGCATGAGGTGTCTACCCAGAGGAATTAGTAGATTTTTAAAAAAATTGCCAAAGTAAGTATTCCTCAATATATTATTTATATTACTCATCCACTTATCAAACACTTGGGCATCGACTCTGTGCATAGATGATATAGCCATTAAAATATAGGCTTTGTCGTCAAAGATCTAAAAACCTGAAATATATGCTTGAAAGAGTAAGATGTAAACATTTAATAGAGAATAAGATGCAGAGAAGTTCTGAGTTAAGGACTGAGATGAGGAGAAATCAGGAGAGATGATAGAAGCTCAAAGTGGAAACGAACCCAGGGATGGTTTTCTTTTAAGATGAATATGTCATTATAAGACAGAAATAATACTTAAAAAACTAAATTTATAGTTTATTCAAGAAATCTTATTAGATATCTCATAGAGATGTATTAATAATATTTAACATGAATTTTACTTATTAACTCTCTCAGATTTGGAAACCAGACATGGTAGTCTTTAACCCCAGCACTTAGGAAGCCAAGGCAGGTGGATCTTTGTGAGATCCATGCCATCCTGTTCTACACAGTGAGTTCCAGGCCCACTGGAGCTACAAGGAGACCATGTCTCAAAAAAATCAAACAACTAATCAACCAACCAACCAACGAAAAACCCAAAACATACAAACAACTAAAGAAAAAGAAAAAAAAAATACCTCTCAGATTTGGCAGTAAGTGTAAGTTCCAGAATCATTTTGATTTAAAAAAGGTAATAAAAAGACATTTGCTAGCGAGAGAAATTCATAACAGGATAAGAAAGTCAGCATATTGTTACACTTCTATTTCTGTATTGACATCTTTACAGTAGCACAATGGCTTCTGACAAGGCTTTGTCATCTCCAATAAACAAGGAAAGAGACATGATGGTACTTTGTATGGGGCTATCTTCTTTCCTCTTCTATCTAATATCAGTCCAACCTATTTTCCCTTTGTTATCAGCGTTCATTTTCTAATGTGAGCTAACGTTCTAATTAATTTGTGACCCTCCAAACTCATCAGTGCTAATCTGTTCCCTGCTCCTGCTTCATTATGAAAAAAAAAAGGCTGTTTACACTGGAAACATGAAAACTGTTGTACAAATTGGAAATAAAATTTCAAGTTAAAAATATATTTAACTGTCTTATAATAATCATATTGATGCTTATCTTTTAGAAAGTGATTGGTATAAGAAAATTAAGTAGTAGGATGCCAAGTGAAAGACTTCTGGTTGGTGATTATGAAATATCAGAGTATTAGCAAGCTTTAAGTGAATCTCTGGGCAATCTGCAGCTATTTTCACATTTCCAAAGATTGTATACCAAATTAAGTATTAGATAAATTTCAGTAAAATTATTTATATATTAGAGGAAATTATGAATGCTTCTCAAGTTTTTCTGACCTTAATGTTACTTCTTGGACCAAGCAAAGATAACAGATAATTGAATACATCTTACTAAAAATTATCATAATGAGAGCTATCTTGCATGGTTTAAAATAGTTTCTCACAATGCTGCTAACCACAGATAATTGCAAAGAGATTTCTCAGTCAAGTAGGTTCAAGGGAATTATCTTCAGAGTTATATTTACTTTTCTAAAAATAACAATAAACATACATAGAAAATTTGAACTGCTTAGATGACAAGAGTAATTTTTTGCATTTGCTTAGAACATAGCGCAGAAAAGTGATTTAGTTTCATACATAAAAAATGTTTAGCTGGGCATGGTGGTGCATGCCTTTAATCCCAGCACTCAGGAGGCAGAGGCAGGAGGATCTCTGTGAGTTCAAGGCCAGCCTGGTCTACATAGTGAGTTCCAGGACTGCTGGAGCTACAGGGAGACCCTGTCTCAAAAAAAAAAATAAAATAAAAAAGTTCATACCATACTTATGATCTCATTAGGCTATTGATTTAAAATTTTCTATTTATTATTATTTTTAATTATTTATTTTTTATGTGTATGAATGTTTTGCCTGCATGTGTGTAAGTGCAACCAGTGTGTACAATGACTGTGGAGGCCAGAAGAGGGCTTTGAAACCTCTGGAACTTGAGTTAGTAACGGTTGTTAGTCATTATGTATGTGAAGGGAACTGAACCCAGGTCTTCTGCAAGAGGAGCCAGTGTCCTTAACTGCTGAACTTCTAATTTATTATTAATCATAAAGACTGTAATCTGTTCATATGCAACTAACATGATCTTGAAATTATGTATTAAATGGTAGAAAAACAAAAAAGATCATAAAATATATGAGTTCAGGAAGCTATTGCTTTTCAGTTGAAGAAAAGATACAATTGTGGTAAAGCTGTAATTTGTAGCAAAAGACAATGTAAGTCATTAAAAGCATTTAATATATGTGGTTTAGAACAATTTCTTTTGTTTTCCTAACCTATATATTTCTTATTAGTTAAGGATAAGTATTTTGTGTATGACTTGACAAAGGGTATATACTATTAAACTATTTCTGATTAAGAGTTAATTGCAAAAAAAATGTGGATTTAAATAATGATGAAGACTATCAAAGTTCTGTAACAAAGCTGAGTGGATGCTTTTAATTAACTAATTAATTAATTAAATCAATTAATTAATTGTGTATGTGCATGTGTGTGGTTTCTGTGTGAATTCATACATGCACATGCCATAGCGCACATCTGGTGTTCAGAAAAAACTTTCTGGAGTTGGTTGCATCCTTATACCTTGGGTTCTGGGAAACAAACTCAGGGTACTAGGTTTTCCTGTTGAGTCACCTTGCAGGCCCTGAGTGTGTGTTCTTCCTGAGGATATCTTCTAGCTCCTTCCTGCACTCACCCTGAGTGAGCCAGGGAAGCTATATGCAAGACTAGTGCTGGGTTTCAAACAAGGCACAATTGACCTCTTTTAGTCTAGTCTATTGTGCAAGTGACAGTGGCAGTGAGTTCTAATATTCATAAGAAAGATCCAAACCTAATTATTGGCACTTTTCAAAAGTAGCCTCTGTCAGGGTAGTTAATGAAAGTTTTGATTTAGGAAGCATCATTTCACAGTGAAAAGGTGTGGGTGAAGGTAGAAGGATTTTTGGCTGTAGGATGGTACAATAGATGCTTCTTTCCTTATACTTATTGTTTTTGAAGGACTTTAATTTTTAATACAAAACATGTGTTATGTGTGTCTGCATGTATGTATGCACTCATGATAGATGCCCAATGAGGCCAGAAGAGTACATAAGATCATTTGAGTCTGGAGCGTTGACTGGATGTGGACACTGGGAACTGAATTCTGGTCCTCTGGAGGAACATCTAGCTCTCTTAACAACTAGCCATCATTTTAGCACCTGATTATTATTTCATAAAAAATGATAAAATAATTTAAAAAGGAAATATACCATATTATTTCCTTAGAAATATATATTGAAAAATGAGAAAACAAAATTCAATGTAACATTAAATTGTTTTTCTATTAAAATTTAAAGTGTTATCACGTGAAGTTTGTTGTGACACTAATGAAATGTGAAATTTTATAGATTTATGAAAATGAAAATTACTAATTTAGAGTGACACGGCTGGTCATGCTGGTGCATACCTGTGGTTTGGGCACACTCAGGTGACTGAAGCAGAAGCTACAGGCCAAATCAGGATCAGTCTGGGCATATGAGCAAGATGACATCTTAAAAATAAAGTCATTGGCCACAGTAACAAATTTTGTATTAATCTCTGGAAAATGTTTCTTTTCTAGCTTGAACTCTTTCACAGGGAAGAACATTGTAGAAGACCCACAAGTGGGTTTTAAGCATTTAAAATAGGCTCATAATCTTAAAAACCTTAGATCTTGTTATGTATATTTCTTTTCTCTGTTGGCTTTCAACATATGCATATTTTTTTTATTCTAGGAAGTTGTACCTTTTGTTTGATTCTTTTTGATTGAGTTAATTGCATACCAAACTATAGCATCCCAATTAGAACAAGTCATTTCTAAAATTCAGTTTTTAAGCAATCATGACAAGGTGTTAGAATGCTACTATCAGTGAAAATGATCTGTTTTTGAGAGTGAGCAAAATGTTCTTCCTGTAATTACAGTTAGAATAAAAAGAAAGGTAATTTTCTTTAGATTTAGTGGCTCAATAGCATTACCAGAAGAAAAGAGTATGGAGAATGCTCTCATCTTAGGTATGAGCAGACTGCACTTAAAATATTCCAGGCAAGCATAGTGGTACATTCTCACAATCCCAGAACTGAGATGTAGATGCAGAAGGATGCCTGGTTTGAGGGCAGCCTATGCAACATAATAAAAACTTATATACAAAAAGAAGGAAGCATCTCAATGCATAAAAATTATATAAGAAATGCTGAACATCTTTAATGGATTTAAATGAAAAGGAAGTCCAAGAGATTTAGGTTTACCTCACTAGAGTCATGTCTGTTAGGAATTATTTAAATTGTACAATAGGAAAAGAAAAAGTATATCAGGAGTGCAAAAACCAGATTTTTATCAATTTTTAAATAACAGGAATATTTTATTCACTTTCATTAGCACTTAAACTTTTGATTTTCTTAGTAGTTCATAAGTCATCTAAAATCGACAAACTAGCTCCACATAAATACAAAGCCCAGGTGACTGACAATATCTACAAGGGAAGGCTCTGTCTGTACAATTAAGAGCAGTTAGTAAGTAGGTACTTAATCAAAGATAGCTTAATAATGTTCTAGAGCAACTAAATCACAGGTTTCTTCAAATAAGTAAGGAGGTCAAATAAAGGCAAAAATAGAAAAACCATTTATATCAGCTTGGTGGCAAGAAAAAAACAAACTATGGGATGATAACAGAGCATTAGTTTTTCCTATCTGCATAACGCAGAAGTTGGATGAAGAAAAAGAGACAGCATCTTTCTTTGAAAATAAAAACTTTAAAATAGAGGAATTAATATCTTGAAAATACACGAAACTTTGGCCACATTACATACAGTTGGCTGGGAAAAGTGGCTGGATACTCCAGTAAGGGTCCACTGACACTGCTTGGCCCTCCTTTAATGAGTGAGCACAACCGTCAACAAGCTGAATTGTGACGATGTTTAGTAGTCAGGTTCAGCTGAAGTCATGAAGATGGTAGTTATTTCATGCAGAGGGACTTGCTGTACAGCATTATCTTATTAAAAGGACCTGGAATTTAAAAGGTTTTGGTGCTAGGGCCCACATATGAGGGAGAACATACGTCGTTGGTTTTTCTGAATCTGTTACTTCACTTAGTATAACAGTTTCCAGACCTATCCATTTACCTTTACATTTCATCATTTCATCTTTCTTTATTGCTGAATAGAAATCCATTGTGTAAATATACCACAATTTTGTTAACCACTCATCAGTTGAGGGGCACTTAGGTTGCTTCCATCTCTTAGCTATTGTGAAAAGAGCAGCAACAAACATGGTTGTAAAAGTGTCTTTACAATAGGATAAATCCTTTGGGTATACGCCAAGGAGTGGTATAACTGGATCATATGGTAGGTTCATTTTTAGTTTTTGAAGAGTGCTCCACACTGTTTTCCACAGAGGTTGCATGAGTTTCCAATCCCACCAGCAGTAAATGAGCGTTCCCCTTTCTCTACATCCTGGCTAGCATTTGGTATAATTTGTTGTATTGATCCTAGCAAGTCTGATTGGAGTAAGATGATACCTCAGGGGGTTTTAATTTTCATTTCCCTAATTACCAAGGATGTTGAACACTTTTGGAGATGTTTCTTATCCATCTTAATGTCTTCCTTTGAGAACTCTCTGTTTAGATCTTTAGCCCATCTTTTAATTGGGTCATTTGGTTTCTCAATTCTTTGTTTTTTGAGTTCTTTATATATTCTGGATGTTAAACCACACAATCTGCAGAAGGCTAGGAAGAGAAGGCATGACCCATGCTGGGTAAAAGCTATCCAGTGTGCATACCTCAGGCATACATAAACCTCAGTAACCCCTCAGATCTGGAATCCTTTGAGAGGGAACTGACACTGATTCTAACTACTCCAACAGCTATCAAAATATGTGAAAGCAAATCCTGAATCAATCACTCTAGAGTCCATCCTTGGAAGACAAAAGAAAAAGGAGGAAGAACCTGATGGAGGAATGCTTTTGGAAGCCCTTGTTAAGACATTCCAGTGGACTCTCATATGAACATTTGAAAATTGTCCTGTTCTGACTTTTTTCTAGTTCCCAGTCTAGAACTTGTAATGCTAATTATTCTTGCCTTAAGTCTCCTTCACATCTCCTATTCATGATTCAAGTACTTTCTTTTCCCCTTAGAGATAAGACTTATGCAATTTGGGAGTCGTTTAGATAGACCCACTGAATGGATACTCCAATTGGCTCACCCTGCATCCCTCCCTGTTCAGCATGGAAGAAGCCAGAGCAGTCTGTGTCCCTATTCCCTATTGGCAATTTGGGTAATCCCTTCAGAGAATGGCGTGATAAGAATAGGAAGTAGGAATTGGCTAGGCAGTTAGGGTAAAAATACCCCAAAGGAAAGTAACTAGTTTCTTGGCTAAAAGTCAAAATGTTCTTGGGCCTGTTAGGGACATACTCTGTTCCAAAGGCCAAAAATGTCAAAAGTATTTGGGAGCTTGTATCTAATCCTTAAAAGATTTTAGGGTTACCTCTTCAGAGGGGGGAAAGTTAGAGTACCCAAAAGCCCCATAAAAGTAAATAAATGAAAGAAGGAAAAAAAAGAAAAAGAAAAAGGTGATGTGGAGCTGTGGAAGGTATTGGCAGGGAGGGAATGGGCATCGATTTGATCACAACACCTTATATGCATGTATGAAATTCTCAATAAAGTTTTTGTAAAAGTTAAAAAAAAAGAAAACACAAGAAACTGCTGTGCCATCTAATAAAAATTTGAATAACACCAACGATGTGCTAGTGTATTGGTATTTTATGTGAGAATTATGAAAGCAAAGCTTAAGTTTTATTGTAATGGAGAAGGCAACAGTGTCTTCTCATAGGCCAGCTTTACAAAGTCGGTATTGTTTGTGGAAATTTATTTGGCCACATTCCCTGGAATATAGAAAACAAGGTGACATATCAAGGTAACTTTGTACTCTTAGGAAATTTACGGTCCAATTTGCTTTGAAGTATTTGTGTGAAGACAACTTCTGTAATCTATATTTCCTAAGGCACAGTGATAAAACATAATTTTTAAATGACACATATAATGAGAAAGAATTTGAGCTGAATCTTTTTTTTCAGAGCATTCAATCTTATCCTTTGAAAGTACACAATTCATTAAGCTATAATTTAAATTAAGCTATTTATATTTGCCATGTCTTTTATTTTAATCACTGCTTTGAAAATAAAAAAAAAAAGAGAGAGAATACAACTTTAATTCCTCAGAAAAAGATAGGACCATGACAAGGACATCTGTCTTCTTGGTACTAATCCATGAAAAATACAGCAAATTTCAAAAAAGAATTAATGCCATCTGTATTGGATGTGTTGAAAAAGCCCCATCACACCTTTGCCTTCCCCAAGTATTTCATCTAAACCACACTGAGCCACCGGGTGCTAAATTCATTATGGTTGTTCATCTATAGAAGAGCTAAAAACATTTTCAAGAACACATTAGCTTATATGGCTCGCTTCAGTTCTCTTCCCATCATTGCTTTGGTTTCCAGGACAATAGACAAAAGGGGGTGCTTACAGGACAGACCATGACTCAAAGGTCGGATGTCATCAATAATTCAACCATAGACATCAGCAGTATTAGTCACTAAGATGGTTTCCTTATCCCATACTGCTGTGGTAATGCTCAGTGTAGAGCCAGCCATGTAAGTTTGCAGTGTCATCATGTGAGAAACACTGAAAGTCATGGACCAATAACTTTTTAAACATGATTACCAATAACCATTATACCAGGGGCATTTTACTCCATTAATAAAGCCTTGTTTATATTTTTAACACTGTAATGTCCATTAACATATATGTGTGTAGAGGAAATAGGTTTGTATATCATAGCCTATAAATAAAACCTCAGCTGATATCAATTTGAATTCTAAATGAGTCAGTGATTCTGTGATGAATACGACAGTTGTTAAATCTGTTACTACAGGTTTTCTCCTAAATATAGGGCTAGCATCTAAGTTAGGCATATGAGGATGGAATCATTAAAACCCTGACCTGAACCTGAAATAAAGTATGATACATGTAATCCTGGTGCTTGTCACACACTGAGAGAGTACTTTTGAAATTCTATGGTAGTTAGCTGAAGAGACCCATTCCTGAAAAAAATGTATCCTGGTGTTGTGGTTCAGAAGCAAGCCAGACTGAGTTTAAGTACTGGCCAATCTATTTGTAGTCAACTATCTGTAGGTTCTATATTCATGAATGGAAAAGGCCATGGATAAAAAATATTCGAAAAAGAATAAATATGCTGAGCATGTCCAGACATTGTCTTCCTATTATTTTCTAAACAAAGCAAGGTGGCTTTTATTTACAGAGAATTTCCACTGTATTTGTTAATATAGGTCATTTAAAGGTGGCTGGGGAATAGGGAAGAGTGTTAGTAGGAAGTAAGCAACTGATATTCCATCTTTTGCAAGGGATTTGGGCATTTAAATATTTTGATTTTCTCAGCATCTCTGAGACCCACATACCACCGATATTTTTGGCTGACTATACTTCACCTCCTCATGTTTAGCGTCCTCATCTGTAAAACAAGAAACACAGTATCAACTTCAGCTGGCTTTGAACACATTCAATGAATCACTATATGTAAGGTTCTTAAAATAGTTCCTACGTGATAAAGGTGCCATCTAGAAGGTATTAAGTACTAGAAATAGATAAACTGTGTACTCAGTTCAAAAGCTATGTACTGAAATCAAGCATTTATATCACTGGATAGTTTTTTATATATATTTTAAGTCACGTGTAGCATTATTGAGATGTTCAGTATATCCTGGCCTATTATCTTTATGTCAATTTTTTTCTGCTTATATTTGACTGTACTTTAATATATAATTTGAGAAATAACTTCATTTGTGATTGGAAAATAACCTTGTGTTTTATTATTTGAAACTTATGAGTAAATTAAGTAATGCTTAAATAATTAGGAATCAGCCATTTAGGAATATAGCTTTTCTTATGCTTATAGAAAATAACTTACAAATTGATTTTTCTTTATAAGGTTGCAAAATAGTACTCCTACAATGATATAATAAATGCAAAGTCAAAATTTATGACAGCATATTAATATTAGGTTTCTAGGTATGACAGATCAGCAATAGCTCTGTATGGTTTTGCATAAATATAGAATTACAGGGAAGAAACACCAGAATTTTCCATTTAACAATGTGTATTCAGATCCTTAGATGACTTTTCCAAACATTCAAAAAGATAATCTTTCAATTCTCAATAAACTCAAGATAAAGATCCTTCCCCTGGGATATATATATAGCTGAGAAAGGATATGGAAAGACACATCAATAATCATTATACAGTGAAGAAAATAATCATACTAAAACAGGAAGAATGTGCTCTGGGTACCAAGTGAAGGAAAATCATGCCCAGCTCTACAGATCAAATTTTATTACTGAAGTATTGAGATGAGTTCAAGTTGAAATGTAGCCCATCAGGTCAAGTTATTAAACTGATAAATTTGTGCAAATGCATGATGTAAGAGCTCAGAGATAGGAAAGGTAAGAATTTTCTGGAAAACTAAACAATAGTACCTGCTCAGATTATAATATTTTGTAGGGAGAGCCTGAAAGTAAACCAAGAAAATATTTTTTACTAAGATCCTAAGGCTTCCTGTCATCACCTTTATCTGTTCATGTGTAGTTTCCAATGATATTAATATTATCCCAGGAAAGTGATTCTTAAACCTCTGTTAATATTGGCTTATTGGTGAAGCAAACAATCATTACAGAAACAAAATTTTAAAACTATACATTTACCAATACTTGGAATATTTTAAGTAGTACCTTAGGTTTTCCTTTAGAAGATTATATGTTCTAAATTGTACCTTTTCTCCATTACTTTTTAAATTCTGCCTCCAGTAGAAACCTGTTTTTCAATCCTTGAAGTATTTCAATTGTTTTCAATTGGAATGATACAAAATTTATTTGAAAGTGCTTGAATATTGAATATTTTCAGACAGTACAATTTTCTAACCTGCAAATTCTAAATAAAAATAGCCTATGCCATTTCTTAATGTATTTCTCTTAAATTTACACTTGTCCAGTTTTTTTTTTTGTTTTGTTTTTTTTGTTTTTTTTTCTTATAAATTGGCTAAGTTCTTTAAAGACATTCTAATTAAGGAAAAAAATTCAGCCCAGGGAGATAAGTTTGGTAGATAAGGACATTAAGCTGTCAGCATCATTTCATTAACAGCTGAGAGTAGAATATACAATCTTCTTTTAAAGAAGGTTCTAATGATTGTGAGAGGAAAGCCCTTCCCTTTAGCTTCGGTTTGAATAGATAGGAAAATTTCTATAGTAGCCATTAACTCTGCTGAATAGTCAGGGGCACATTAAATTAGAGGAACTCTGTGCAGGTCAGAGGAGGCTGTGTTTTATCTTGTATATTAAAATTCTTACGATGAGTTAAACTATGTGATTTTTTTTTTTCCAAAGAAACAAGCGGATCCAATAGAAACATCTCATCTTTCTTCAAGTTACACTTGACATTTTTTTCCCATCTCTTGCGTTTCAAAAGGTGTTTCCGGTCCAGTATGGTGGCGCACGCCTTTTATCCCAGCACTTGGGAGGCAGAAGCAGGCAGATCTTTGTGAAAACGAGGCCAGCCTGATCGGCAAAGGGAGTTCCAGGACAGCTGGGGCTACAGGGAGACCCTGTCTCAAAAAGACAACAACAACAACAACAACAACAACAACAAAAAAAAAAAAGATGTTTCAATTGAGGCAAATGTGTGGAGTATATTTTCGGGAAGTCATTATATCAGGCTTTCAAGCCATCTGAAAATCTTTGAATTCCTGTTAGAATGTAAACGTTTTAAAAGAAATGATCTTCCTTAAATTTTTGGTAGAATTCAGCAGTGAATCCATTCAGTACTAAGTTTTTCTTTGTGAGGAGAATTTTTATTGAATTTTTGCAATTTTCATATAGTATACTTTGATGCTATTTAGGTTCCTTCCCCCATTCACACCTCCTCCCACTGCACCCCTCCCCGCTCCCCAGTTCAAAGTACTCCACTACATACATAATACAGACTATAGAGTCTGATTTGTGTCTTCACATGTCCCTCAGCTTGATCCAGCCACTGGAGCATCCCAACAGTTCTGTCCCTGTACTGCTTCAACCTTATTGCTTGTTATGGGTCTGTTTGAATTATTTATGCCTTCTGGGTTTAATTTCAGTAAACTATGTGAGTTTAAATATTTATTCATTTCTTCTTGGTTTTCTAGTTTGGGGATTATAAAAATTCAAAGAATTTCCAAATGATCTTCAGTATTTTTTTGGAGCCTGTTGTAAAACTTCCATTTTGTCTCTAATTTTACTAACCTGGATCTTCTGGTTTTTGTTAATTTGATTTCCGGTTTCTCTAGCTTGTGAAGCTTTTCAAAGAACTGTTTATTTGAGTAATTGTATGTATTTTCTTGTATTTATTTCTTTGATTTCTCCCCTAATCTTTATTATTTCTTTCCATATACTGGACTTGAGTTTGACTTCTTGTTTTTTGAGAGCCTTGAGGTATGTCCTTAGATCATTTATTTGAGCCCACTCATTCTTTAAGAATGAGCATTTATAATTTTAATTTCACTTTGAAGACTGACTTGGTCATATCCTAGAGAACATTCTCATTGGTGTTATCATTTTCAGTTGTTTCTAGGAGTTTTTAGCTTTCCTGTTAGATTTTTTTTCTTTTTTTATTATTTATTCATTTTTATTTTATGTATATGAGTGTTTTACTAGTTAGTGTATGTAAGTGCACCAAATGTATGTGATGCCCATGGAGGCCAGAAGAGGGCATCGGATCCCTTGCAGCTGGAGTTGTGGGAGTTGTTAGCTGCCATGTGGGTACTGGGAACTTAACCTGGGTCCTCTGCAAAAGCAGTCATCTCACTATCCCCTAGGTTACCTGTTCTTGTTGTACTCTTTTGCCCCAACCACACCAACCTTGTGCTCATTCAGCTCCCATTCAGCCTTGGGCCTTTGCACAATGGTTCCTTCTCTCTAAAATGCTCTTGAGTAACCCTCCCTCAGCTTGGTTACTCATCAAAATTAGCTGGTCCTCCGGGAAATATTTTCTGATCCTTCAAAGCAGGTCAGGAACTGATGGCCTTCACACTTGCCATCTTGTCTGCTCAGTGTTTGCCATGTGCTCCTGGACACACGTTTGTTTACAACCTCTGGATCATCTGCTCCTGCAGGGCTATGTCTCCCGGTTCTTTGTACTGGCTTCGCAGTGATGGGCCGAGATAGTCTAGAAAAACTTCTTTCCACACTAACTTCTTTAACCAGGAAAGAGCTCAGGGACTGTGAAACTGGAGGTCTAGACACCCAAGACAGAAAATCTCTGGTGTAGCCTACCCCTGGCCCAGCAATAGCTTCCCAAATTAGTGATCTGAGCTCGTTTGGAGACAGAATGAGAGATTTTGCCAGTGCTTTGAATCCCAGAAAGAGGCTTAGGGGAAGGGGAGAGGCAGAGCTGCCTGCCTGGGTCTCCAAGCCGCCCAACTTGTTTCATTTAATTGTCCTGACACACAACACACGGATCTCACATATTTACCTCAAATGAAAGTTAGAACCAGTTTGCAGGCTCTTCAGAGATAAAGTCCCTACGCATCAAAGCCAGTTCAGAATAAAGTACTACCACCTTTTTTAAAATGTAGAATTGTCATTATAAACTGACAGCTCTTGTAATTAGATTGATCACTTCCAATTCTTGGTGGCTTTTGTTAAAGAGCTGTGACTAACCTTCAGAGCTGATCTACCTTTTCTTAGAATCCTGGAAGGTGGCCAACCAAAATTAGATAGATTTTTCTTCCAATGGCCCTTTGCTTAATCAAAGTGTATTGTTTAGTTTCCAAGTCTGCAGTTTCAGAAGTTTCTCTTTCTGATGATTTCTTCTTCCTGTGTTCTGATAAATTATATGAATTATTTCAGCTTTTTTACTTATTAAGGTTTACTTTGTGATCAATTTTACAAGAAACCAATGATTCTTACTCTTCCACAAAGAAGTAAAAGAATACTACCAAGTTCACACTATGTACCTGATGCACTAATTGGATAGAAACACTATGATCTTCTCAATCGATGCAGAAAAGACACTTGACAATGTTCAACGACACTCAATAATAAAATTCCTGAAAAATTAGGATGAGACAGAATGTACCTCAATATAATATCAGTTATATGTTACCAGGGAACTGGCACCCATTTTGCAGGCTGTAAGATCCATTGAAAAAATACTGTGTGTGTGTGTGTGTGTGTGTGTGTGTGTGTGTGTGTGTACATATATATGGATATGGGTATGAGTGTGAGTATGAGTCATAAAACTATAAAGAGGGTAAAGGATTGAAGAAGAGGGAGAACAGTAGCATGCCTGTGACATGAAAATGAGAAAGAGGTTGCTGAGTGTGGAATGATACGGGGGGGGGGGCGCAGAGGAATGGAGAAATGGGAAAAATACACACAAACAAATTTTTTTAAGAATATCACAGTGAAAATAGAGTTTCTCTAATCAACAATCAAAATCTTAAAATGAAAGTTAACAACTAAAAACATATTCTACAATAAATGTTCTAAATATGGTTAAAAAAGTCATGTTCAACAGCAATAAACATTAAATGCTTGCTTACATAGTTAAGTACATGTACACATACTTATTATATGTCAATTTTGTAATAAAATGTTTCCTACCTTGAATTAGTCACTATTTATTAAAACCACTGTTATTTTATATATATTATGTAGTCCATAAAATATAGATATAGAATATTCAGTGTATAATCTTAACATACCTGGCTGTTCTATACTTAAAATTTTATTTAATAAGCTAGGTTGATGATTTAATGTTTTATCTGATGAGAGTGAGAGTAACTACTTAGAAATTATACTTTTTACTTCTCTAAATGATGTTGAGGGTTGGGAATTCTGTCTCCCTTTAAGAGTGTGCCTGCCAAAGCTTGCGCTCAGCTACTCCTTGTTTCTTGTGCTACTCAGCATTGGGTTGGATTCTGTGAAGTTTTATTTGATCTCCATTAATGCTAGCTTTATTAAAGCAAAAGAGTAACTTTCACAGGAAGAAGTACATATAATATCATCCAATATAATTAAAAAGCATACTAAAGACAGGCTGATGCATAGAACTCTGTTAGAATCTCATAATAAAACACAAATATTTTGAATTGTATTTTGAATTGTATTTAATTTAAGAGTACAGGCTCTTGTTTAATAAAATTCTTTGATAATATATTTTGTTTCATAATTTATAATAATTCTAGTGGACTCTGATAATTTTTCAAACACAGTTTTTAAGAAATTAACACTAGCACCTATCCAAGTATCTTACATAAAACTTATTTATATATTTGGTACAAACAGAAAATGGACAACTATTATGTCCTCACTCGTTAAATACAGTAGAAAACTAAGTGTATATATTTCAAAAAAGATAAAGTAAGTTCTAGAACAGCAAGTACTTTATAATCTTTTTGTTACATTTTATAGATTATATAACTTTTTTACTTATGAAAATTTTAACTCTGTTGAGCTTTTGTAATTTCACACAGTTCTTAATCAAATTTAGGAACGTCATGTATTCCACCATACATGTTAAGTCCTATCCAGTCAGACATTTGGACACAGTTGCCTTTCAGTGGAAATTAACATTTTTATATAAATTGTTATATATTCTGAGTTTTCAATTCATTTCCTTTAAAATTTATTGGAGATGAACCTTTAGTTGGTAATTTAGAACATTTGATGAATATACTTTTATTTTCTAATGTAAGCAATTAACTCACTGTCAGAGTGGACATTTTGCCAACAGACTTAGTCCTTAGTCTTGTCCAGCATTTACATTTTATGTTCAATGATTCTGCAGTTTGCTTAAGTGGATGTTGTCACTGAGTTTTATGCCAATATTGCTGATCTTTCCATTGCCTTGTAGGGTTTTTTCTTCTTTTGGTTTTAACAGATTTTCTTTGTAGATTAGCTCATTTGTCCAGACTTAGGGAAGTGAATTGAAGTTGAAGTGAGCATTCTCCAGACAGAAATAAATCCATAAAGCAGGAGTCTGATGGTATCAGCTACCCGCTGCCAGTGAAGGCACGTGATAAGTGTGCTGTGATCATGTCAAGTCATACATAGTGAACATATAATCTCAGGCCTGGAAACTGCTGGTCACATTAATCATCCTCATGTTCAATTTAGCAAAAAAATTATTAATTTATTAATTTTATTGAAAATGAGTAAATGTCAAAATGTTTTACCTTAACTTGTCATCTGCCTTATCCCTTGAAGATTTCTGTTTTTCTTTGTCCCTCTGTTCTTTTAGTATGCTTTAGTTTTAACTTGATTAATATCATTATTATACACGGCTAACAATATTGTAAAAACAGTCATTAAATTCACCTACTGGGTTTCATTTTCACATATGTAAAATTATATACCTTTCTAAAACTATTTATTCAGTCCCAATTATAGACAATATACAAAACTATGATATAGCCATTACCCTTAAAACAAGGATAACACCTGCTTGGGAAAAAAGACTACAAAATACTGTGTTCTTTATGATTACTCTTGGCTCTAGTGTAAAGTGTGAAACCAGAGGAGGGTGGGAGAGGATAACTACATATTCTGGATATGAATTTTTACTAGGTAACTGAAGGTGGTTTGGTTTGAAGTTAAGCTCTACAGATGGAGTCAATTTGGATATGGAATGTAGTCTCAATAAACAAAACATTTGAAAAACATTAAAATATTGAATTGTATTGTCCTTTGTGATATCAAATCACATAGCTTACTGATAATTATCTTTTAAGTAAGAAAACATTCTAGTTATAGTTCATAAAATCTGTTTAATTAAAATCAGGTATAATATGAATGTTGGTCACAAGAGCAACTGTAATTTCAGATTTCCAGTATCTTGGTCTAATTTGTAGATACTATATTTTCTTAGACCATAGTAAATGGTAAAAACCAAAGCTTTGATTCATTCTTCCTTGTGCTCCTAATTTGTGCCACTTACTATAATGAGAAAAACCTTAAGTTCACTTCCAGTGGTACTAAAATAATCCAGTGTAGATGTGGTTTGTAAAACCCATGTGAGGAGGTTGAGATAGATGAGCACAAGCTGCTCTTGCAGAGGATATGGTTTGGTTCCCAGAATCCACATGACAGAGAACAGAAATCAATAACTTCAGTTCCAGGTGATCCAGTGCTCTCTTTTGTCTCCATGTGCATTGGACACATGTGATGCACTTACACACATATGGACACTGATACTCATAAATTAAAATGAATAAAATATAAAATGCTTGTGAATTGTATTGTTGATAAATATAGAAAATGTATGTTGTGATTCTATTCTCATGAATGTGTTCAACTTATACACTATTATTTGAGGTGCTTATATTTTGTTTAAAAACTGCAGATTTTATTATGCATGAGAGATCAATCAGTAGAGCACCAATTGTCTTTTCAAATATTTTTCCTGTTACTATAAGGCAGGAAATTACATAGTTAAGTCATTAATTATATATTTATATAACCAAACATGAATGAAGATATGAGACTTTCTTTCGGCACAATCAGTAATATTACATAACGATGTCATTGAACTTTACTGAGTAAAACAAAGGGCTATATTAAACACTTGCTCATATGTAAGGTCTTTTTTTTGAATGCATACTTTTTTGAATCTCAACACTGCTCTAGAAACTATAGATCAAATGGTAAACAAAATAAGGAACATTCTCCCTTTTGGAAGCTCAGTCTTTAGGAGAGAAACTAATAAACATGTAAAAATATAAGCCTGCATATTACTTATATGCATACACATTTAGCTTTACGTGTTATTAATTGCATTCAAATGCTTGTATACTCTTACATAGGACTCAAAATGCATGTAGAAGTTTGATAAAATAGGGAATTTTTTTAATTTGGTGTAAATTTTCCAGGCAGTATTATGTCCACTCCACCTCACTGTAACCCAAAAACTCTTCAGTTCTTAAAGCATAGAATTGACCAAAACCTAGGTTGTTTGAAACTTTCACTAGGAAAGAGTTGATGTCTGTCATATTTTCACATAAGAAATAAGATGGTAACAGCATTTCTGAAGTGCTCAGTCATGTTTTCATTGAGCCATTCACAAAACACAATAAAAGAGAAAACAAAAACCAAACAGTTTAAAGCTCTCTGTAGACAGTTCCCTAAATACTTCCCAAAACAACTCCTTAAGTCACATAAAGTAATTTACATTACTTCAATGACTAAGTTGAGGTTTGAGGTGATTTTTTTTCTTTGTCTTACTAATATGCATATACAACATTTACATTTGACTTCAGTTAGGTATGAATAATCATGTGTAAATATTATATTCAGTAGTATTCCTTCACTGAAGCTGAACAAAAATATATTAAAAATCAAGCATATTATTAAGAATGAAAATAATTAATTGGATAGTTAATTATGCTTAAAAGCACACTTGATGAATAATTTTCTGAATTTATAGTGGAATAAAATGTTTAATAAGTCACTATAAATTGATCAACCCCACCTATAAATACATTATTCAATAATAAAAAAAGCGTGTATTTTATATTTCCTAATGAGTTTTCCTCCTTGACGGCAAACCATATTGGATATACAATTGTTTGTAATAGAATATCCAAATAGTAAAAGCTCACGTAGAGTGCCAAAGCATTAAAAGGACAGCAGCAGGACATAAAAGAATTCTTCAAAACACTCACAGAGACCAGAGTCTCCCTAATGAAGACGTGTTTAATATTTTGGTCATAAGCACATTGGGGTAACGTACTCCCATTGGTTTTGGACAGTTATTGAACTTCATCATTGGTACCTGCAGAATAAAAGGAGAAAGAGTGATGGAACACTGAAGCAAGTAAAGAGCGTGTGCCTGAAACTTCCCCTCCTTCCAGCCCCCTTCTCACTTTATGAATACATGCATAGCTAGACTGTCTTGAAAAAAATATCAGTGACCCACGCAAAATAAAGGAGCATTTTGCTGTAACAAAGCATGGTGTTGAGCTCAAGGGAAGAATAAAAGGCAGAAATTCCAGTGGTCCGTTGAAAGCATAGTCATTGTCTCTGTGTATCTCTGGTTTCAACTGCCTCAAATAATTTCCTAAGCAAACTAATATATTTTTAAAAGGAATATAAAAACTGATTAGGATAGCACCAGAATGCTCAACTCACCATAGGTAAAGTATTTCCCTTAGAACTAGAATACAGCTGTTATTCACAGTGTGATTCAGTGCTTCCACAGTGCCATCTTATCTGTTTCTGCACTTTACTAAGTTTAAGTCTGAAAGGATTGTTTTCTTTGTCTTATATACATGCTATTGATAACATTTTACATAAAGTAAACACAAATAGTCACCTATAAATAGTAGTGATATTTTTTTCTTAATTACAGCTGAAGAATAATATTTTAAAAATCAACAGAGTATAATGCTGAATATGAAGACAATTGCATAGATAATTCTAGGCTTAAATAAATATTTTGTTCACAACTAAATCAAAATAAATTGTTTAGCATTCACATATAAAATAGATAATAGTATAAAAAAATGAAGATTTTGGTGAGCCATCTTTCATAAATTACGTCAATCATGATTTAAAGGTGTTAAATAACCAGTTCTCCTATTCTTATCTAGATAAGGAAGAGAGAGAGAGAGAGAGAGAGAGAGAGAGAGAGAGAGAGAGA